>NC_092142.1:15872274-15977274 GCF_043159975.1 Macaca nemestrina
TTTTGTCTGTGGGACACATATTTATTCTGTAATCTTGAAAAGGTCTTATCTTGTTTCTCTACTCTGTAAAACCACAGTGACCGAATTCCTGGCTGACATTTCAAGACATTTTTGGGGATTAACTAAATTCCATAGGTGGTATTTTTAAGTCCCTCAGAAAAAGCACCGCTGTGGTGTTATGATATAGGTATCAATTTTCGAATCCACAATTCCTGGCATCTAACTCCCATTGTCCTCATTATAATGTTGAGGCACTGTAGGCCTCGGGAAACAGAATTTCCCTCTCTGATCTTCTCCTGTCCACCTCTGACCTGCTCCAGGCAGGACTCTAATCTGACTGGGTCAAAAGACCCTCATTCCAGAGAGGGTCTGCCCCCTACCCTCAAGGAAGAAATGCTACACAGAGAGGCCAAGAAAAGTCTGAGCAGACAGGCTTTGCTGGGTTCAGATCACGTACTTTCTGTCCAATAGATTTCTTTCCCTCTTTCTTTCTTTCTCTTCTTTCTTTCTTTCTTTCTTTCTTTCTTTCTTTCTTTCTTTCTTTCTTTCTTTCTTTCTTTCTTTCTCTTTCTTTGTTTCTCTTTCCTTCCCTCCCTCCCTCCCTCCCTCCCTCCCTCCCTCCCTCCCTCCCTCCCTCCCTCCCTCCCTCCCTCCCTCCCTCCCTTCCTTCCTTCCTTCCTTCCTTCCTTCCTTCCTTCCTTCCTTCCTTCCTTCCTTCTTTGAGATGGAGTCTTGCTCTGTCACCCAGGCTGGAGTGCAGTAGTGCGATCTCCGCTCACTGCAACCTCTCCCTCCCGGGTTCAAGCGATTCTCCTGTTTCCGCCACCCAGATAGCTGGGATTACAGGTGTGTGCCACCGTGCCTGGCTATTTTTTTTTTTTTTTCTTTTCAGACAGAGTTTTGCTCTTATTGCCCAGGCTGGAGTGCAGAGGCGTGATCTCGGCTCACCGCAACCTCTGCCTCCCGGGTTCAAGCAATTCTCCTGCCTCAGCCTCCTGAGTAGCTGGGATTACAGGCATGCACCACCATGCCTGGCTAATTTTGTATTTTTAGTAGAGATGGCGTTTCCTCAGGTGATCCGCCCACCTCGGCCTCCCAAAGTGCTGGGATTACAGGCTTGAGCCACCGCGCCTGGCCTGTCCAATCACATTTCTATACAGTGTTCAATCACACCTATGTAATAAAGTGTCCCATAAAAACCCAGAAGAACTGGGTTGAGAGAACTTCTGGATAACAGAACATGTGGAGGTTCTTGAAGGGTGTTGCTTTCAGGGAAAGCATGGAAGCTCCACACCCCTTCCCCTATACTTTGCCCTATGTGTCACTTCATCTGTGTAAACAAAATTAAGTGTTTCCCTGAATTCTGTGAGCCGCTCCAGCAAATTAATGGAACCCAAAATGGGGGTCATGGAAGCCCCAGCTTGAAGGCGGTCCATCAGAAGTTTCAGAGGCCCAGACTTGTGACTGGTGTCTGAAGGAGGGCAGTCTTGGGGACGGAGCCCTCACCCTGTGGGAAATGACACTATTTTCAGGTAGAAGATGTCAGGCTTAAATGGAAGGACACCCAGCTGGTGTCAGCTGCAGAATTGATGTTTGCTGGCCAGGTGTGATGGTTCAAGTCTGTAATTCCAGCATTTTGGGAGGCAGAGGTGGGTGGATCACTTGAGCTTAGGAGTTCCAGACCAGCCTGGCGACATGGTGAAACCTTGTTTCCACTAAAAATACAAAAAATAGCTGGATGTGGTGGCATGCACCTGTAATCCTAGCTACTCAGGAGGCTGAGCCAGGAGAATCGCTTGAACCTGGGAGGCAGAGGTTGCAGTGAGCACAGATCGTGCTATGGGTGACAAAGTGAGGCTCAATCTTAAAAAAAAAAAAAATTGTATGCTTGCTGGTGGGGGGAATTCCCCACACATTTTTGGAGTCCACAGAAGTCTTCCGTGTTGATTATTGGTGTGTTGATGGGCGAGCAGATAAAAAACACGGTTTGAGAAAGTTTATATCCAAACAACTCCTGAATATATTGACGAGGAACTCGGTGAGAGAGGCAAATAATAATGTGATTGACTGATGGGCAGTGGTAATCATACAGTAACTAACATTCATTGTACTCTCTGTATGATAAGGACTGCTCTAAAAGCTTTACATTAAGTATTCACCAACAACCCTATGAGGTGGATACTTACATGCAATTGTCTCAAGTAAAATTGTATTTAAAAACACGTACTGGCCAGGTGTGGTGGCTCATGACTGTCATCCCAGCATTTTGGGAGGCCGAGACAGGCAGATTGCTTGAGGCCAGGAGTTCAAGACCAGCTTGGTCAACATAGCGAAACTCTGTCTCTACTAAAAATACAAAAAATTAGTTGGGTGTGGTGGCTCACACCTGTAATCCAGGCTACTTGGGAGGCTGTGGCATGAGAATCACTTGAACCCGGGAGGCAGAGGTTTCAGTGATCTGAGAATGCGCCACTGCGCTCCAACCTGGGTGACAGAACAGAGAAACACTCTGTCTTACAAACAAACAAACAAACAAAAAAACAGGTACTAATGGCCAGGCACAGCAGTTCATGCCTGTAATCCCAGCACTTTGACAATCCCAGCACTTTGAGAGGCTGAAGTGAGAGGATCAGTTGAAGCCAGGAGTTTGAGACCAACCCAGCCAACAAATCAAGAACCCATGTCTTTAAAAAAAAAAAAAAAAAAAAGTAGCTGAGCATGGTGGCATACTCCTGTAGTCCTAGCTGCTCAGGAGGCTGAGGTAGGCGGATTGCTTGAGCCCAGGAGTTCAAGGCTGTAGTGAGCTATGACTGAACCAGTGGACTCAAGCCTGGGCAGCACAGCAAGACCCCATCTCTAAAAAAATAAATACCTATATACATACATTAAAAACATGCACGGACATTGAGTAACACACTGAATTGCTGGGGATATGTTGAAACAGGCACTGCCATACGTAGTTGGTAGGTAGGCAATTAACACCACCATCCAGAAGGCAGTTTGTCAATATCTAATCAGATTTTCACACCCTTTGACTCATCAAATCTACTTCTAAGAATGTACCTTGGCCGGGCGCGGTGGCTCACGCCTGTAATCCCAGCACTTTGGGAGGCCGAGGCGGGCGGATCACAAGGTCAGGAGATCGAGACCACGGTGAAACACCGTCTCTACTAAAAATACAAAAAATTAGCCGGGCGCCGTGGCGGGCGCCTGTAGTCCCAGCTACTCAGGAGGCTGAGGCAGGAGAATGGCGGGAACCCGGGAGGCGGAGCTTGCAGTGAGCCGAGATCGCGCCACTGCACTCCAGCCTGGGCGACAGAGCGAGACTCCGTCTCAAAAAACAAAAAACAAACAAACAAAAAAAAGGAATGTATCTTTTTTTTTTTTTTTTTTTGAGACGGAGTCTCGCGCTGTCACCCAGGCTGGAGTGCAGTGGCCGGATCTCAGCTCACTGCAAGCTCCGCCTCCCGGGTTCACGCCATTCTCCTGCCTCCGCCTCCCCAGTAGCTGGGACTACAGGCGTCCGCCACCTCGGCCGGCTAGTTTTTTGTATTTTTTAGTAGAGACGGGGTTTCACCGTGTTAACCAGGATGGTCTCGATCTCCTGACCTCGTGATCCGCCCGTCTTGGCCTCCCAAAGTGCTGGGATTACAGGCTTGAGCTACCGCGCCCGGCCAAGAATGTATCTTACAGATATAATCACACCTACTCACAAGGGATATATGTATAAGAATATTCATTCACTGTTGATAGTAGAAAAAAGTATGCACACTTTTCAGAAAGGCTAAAATAAAGACAACTGATAATACTGTTGGCAAACACACATAGACTGCTGGTTGGAAGACAAAGTGGTATAGTCTCTTTGGAAAGCAGTTTGGCAATTGCTTATTAAGTCATAGGTACACTTGGCCCAGTAATCCCAAAACTAGGTGTTCGCCCAAGTGAAGCAAAACTTGTAGGCCAGGCATGGTGGCTCACGTCTGTAATCCCAGCACTTTTGGAGGCTGAGGCGGGTGGATCACTTGAGGTCAGCAGTTTGAGATCAGACTGAGCAAAATGGTGAAACCCTGTCTCTACTAAAAATACAAAAATTAGCCAGGCATGGTGGCGCATGCCTATAATCCCAGCCACCCAGGAAAATTAGCCAGGTGTGGTGGCACGTGCCTATAATCCCAGCTACCCAGGAGACTGAGGCAGGAGGATAGCTTGAACCTGGGCTTGAACAGAGGTTGCAGTGAGCCGAGATCGTGTCATTGCACTCCAGCCTGGGCAACAAGAGCTAAACTTCATTTAAAAAAAAAAAAAAGAAAGAAAGAACTTGTAGCCAGGCACAGTGGCTTACGCCTATAATCCCCACACTTTATGAGGCCAAAGTGGATGATTACTTGAATCCAGAAGTTTGAGGTCGTCTTGGGCAACATGGTGAAATCCCATTTCTACAAAAAAAAAAAATTACAAAAATTAGACAGGCGTGGTGGTGTGAACATGTAGTCCCAGCTACTCCAGAGGCTAAGGTGAGAAGACCTCCAGAGCCTGGGAAGTCAAGGTTACAGTGAGTCGTGATTGTGATCACACCACTGCACTCCAGTCTGGGCAACATAGTGAAACTGTGTTTCAAAAAAATAAAAAATGGGGGCCGGGTGCGGTGGCTCAAGCCTGTAATCCCAGCACTTTGGGAGGCCGAGACGGGAGGATCACGAGGTCAGGAGATCGAGACCATCCTGGCTAACACGGTGAAACCCCGTCTCTACTAAAAAATACAAAAAACTAGCCGGGCGAGGTGGCGGGCGCCTGTAGACCCAGCTACTCCGGAGGCTGAGGCAGGAGAATGGCGTAAACCCAGGGGGCGGAGCTTACAGTGAGCCGAGATCGGGTCACTGCACTCCAGCCTGGGCGACAGAGCGAGACTCCGCCTCAAAAAAAAAAAAAAGTCCTCTGGGGAGGACTCAGTGATTGAGGGTCAGCGTACAGAGACTAAGTTTTTTTTTTTTTTCTTTTTGAGACAAGAGTCTCTCTCTGTTTCCCAGGCTGGAATGCGGTGGCACCATACAGTAACTAACTACACAGTAACCATACAGTAACTAATAACTCACTACAGCCTCGACCTCCAGGCTCAAGTGATCCTTCAGTCTCCCGAGTGGCTGGGACCACAGGCACGTGCCACCATGCCCAGCTATTTTTACTTTTCATAGACGTGGGGTCTCACCATGTTGCTCAAGCTGATCTCAAACTCCTGGGCTCAAGTAATCCTCCTGCCTAGAACTCCCAAAAGGCTGGGGTTGCAGGTGTAAACCACCACACCCAGCCTTACTTTTGTCCATAGACTTATTTTAATTTATTAATTAATTTATTTTTTTGAGACTGAGTCTTGCTGTATTGCCCAGGCTGGAGTGCAGTGACACGATCTCGGCTCACTGCAACCTCCGCCTCCCGGGTTCAAGCAATTCTCGTGCCTCAGCCTCCCGAGTAGCTGGGACTACAGGTGTGCACCACCACACCCAGCTAATTTTTTTGTATTTTTAGTAGAGATGGGGTTTCACCATGTTGGCCAGGCTGGTCTCAAACCCCTGGCTCAAGCAATCTACTTGCCTCAGCCTTCCAAAGTACTGGGATTATAGGCATGAGCCACCGTGCCTGGTCTCCAGGTCTGTTTAAATGTCATTCTTCCTAAAGCTTTCCTGGCTAATTCGATTCTTCTTCTCAAATGTGTTTTGGGGGTGGAAGGTCTGAGAAGAGGGAGGGGCGTAGAGATAGAGGAAACTTCTAATAGAGATGCATCACCAGTGCCCTTCTCCCAGGTCCAAGGTCATACCCCTTGCTTGAGGGGAGGCAACTTCCAATGCCTGATCCATGCTGGGGTATCAAGTTCCAGCCTTCTCACCCCAGTTTGGGACAATTCTGTAGGATTGTCTCAATGGCAGAGCTTGCTGAGGGAGTAAGCTGAGGCCTTTGTGGGCCACGAGTTTGAGACCAGCCTGAGCAACATAGTGAGACCTTGTTTCTATGAAAACATTGTTTTAAAAACTGAAACTTCCCACATGACAATTTTTTTTTTTTTTTGAGATGGAGTCTCACTCTGTCACCCAGGCTGGAGTGCAGTGGCACAATCACAGCTCACTGCCACCTCTGCCTCCCAGGTTCAAGTGATTCTCATCTCAGCCTCTCGAGTAACTGAGATTACAGCTGCCCGCCACCACGTCTGGCTAATTTTTATATATTTTAGTAGAGATAGGGTGTCACCATGTTGACCAGGCTGGTCTTGAACTCCTAACTTCAAGTGATTTGCTTACCTGTGCCTCCCAAAGTGCTGGGATTACAGTCATGAGCCACAGAGCCCGGCTTCCCCATGACAATTTTAAACATGAGAACTATGTACATGCCATAGCCTGGAACTTGGGATCTCAAATAATCTTAGATTTCTTGTTCTTAGTCCCCATATAGAAGGGAGGAGGGCTGGCCTTTGGACTCCCCCAGATCTGGGTTGGAATCCCAGCTCCACCACTGCAAGTCTGGTTGCTCTAGGCCAGCTATTTAATGTTCTCTAAACATCAGTTTCATCTGTACAATAAACTACCTTGTAGGACTTCATTCAGTCCTTCTTCAAATATTTGTAGAATATTTGCAGGCTAAGGCCTTTGCTGAGACTGCGTGGAAGCCCAGCTTCCTCCTCCCTTTCCCCCACTTCTTAGGCTTTGATCCAGCCCAAGAGCCTTGATCGAATTGATCTCTCTTTGAGTCTTCCAAGGAGCCTGTGACTCGATCCTAGAAACCAATGGCAGGTCCAGGCTGCCTGTGGTCTACTTGCTCCACTTCCTCAGGCACTCGAGGGTGACTCATCAGTCAGTAATTTCAGAGCAGAGGGCGTTCCCCTCAGTGTGTGCCAAGAGCACAGCAGGAGTGTAGGCACCCTGGGAGCTCCCCGGAACTCCCCGACCCTGGAACACGCTGTGGCATTGCGTGGCTGAGGCTCTGTTTCACATTGGGTGCCCACCCTGGACTGCTTTACAGGACAGACACCTTGTTATCCCGCTCTGCTCTGGTAGAACAAATATTTGCGGAAGGACCGAATGAAGTCCTGCAAGGTAGCTCATCTCACAGATGAAACTGATGTTGAGAGAACATTAAATAACTGGTCTAGAGCAACCAGACTTAAAGTGGTGGAACTGGGATTCAAACCCAGACTTGGGGGATTCCAAAGGCCAGCCCTCCTCCCTTCTATATGGGGACGGAGAACATGGAATCCATGACCATTTGAGATCCCAAGTTCCAGACTGTGGCATGTACATAGCTTTCATGATTAAAATTGTCACGTGAGAAGTTTCATTAAAAAAAAATTTTTTTTGTAGAGACAAGGTCTCACTATGTTGCCAGGCTGGTCTCAAACTCCTGACCTCAAGCGATCCTCCTGCCTTAGCCTACCAAATTGTTGGCATTGTAGGTGTGAACCAAATTCAAAGTGGACTTTTGTCTTTAATTGAGATGGGGTCTTGCTATGTTGCCCAGACTGGTCTCAAACTCCTCAGCTGAAGCGGTCCTCCTGCTTTGGTCTCCCAAAGTGCTGGGATTATAGGTATGAGCCACTGCACCTGACCTCAAAGTAGAACGTTTTTGGCGGCAGGAAGGTGCTGGATATTACTCTCAGTCCTTTAGAGGAAGTAAAATAAATCCTCCGAGTACAATGACATTGTCAGGTCACTTTCAGAGGGATGAGCAATAAATTCATTCAATGCCTTCTTTACTAAAAGCATTAGAGATTAACAAATACTTGAAGTAAAACTTGCTGAAATGCATTTTGTCAGGGGAACGCAGTTGGACAAAAACTACAGGTTGAGTTCAGAAAAGGTAAATGTCTTTTTTTTTTTTTTGAGACGGAGTCTGGCTGTGTCTCCCAG
Source organism: Macaca nemestrina (assembly GCF_043159975.1). Lineage (NCBI taxonomy): Eukaryota > Metazoa > Chordata > Mammalia > Primates > Cercopithecidae > Macaca > Macaca nemestrina. Next base: position 15,880,167 of record NC_092142.1, read on the forward strand.
GCTGGAGTGCAGTGGCTGGATCTCGGCTCACTACAAGCTCTGCCTCCCGGGTTTACGCCATCCTCCTGCCTCAGCCTCCCGAGGTAAATGTCTTTTACCACGATTTAGTCGTTTTCTTCCTGGTAGATATGGCTTTTCTCAGGATCTGGAGAGAGAGGCTGTTGAAGAATAAGGGTTGGGAAAAGCCACAGATGGAATATTACAAATTGGAGACAGCTACTTAATAGAAATGGCATCTCCTCATCAGACAAGTCAAGGCAACTGTTGAAAATATGACATGCCTCTCTATCAGCCATTCATGGCCCAGGACACTATGGCAACCAAATGCAAACTGCTGGTTCAAAGAGATTAGTCTGAATCCCAAAAGAATCCTAATTCTCTCCTGATTTATTAAGGAAGGAAACAACAACTGCCTTTATTTGCAATATTATTGCTTTGCATGCAATCCTAGGAAAAGGTGTGGCTGTTATTTTTGAAGAAGTACTCACCCTATACTAGATACAGTATGAAACATTATACATGCATCCTTGCATTTATTTCTCACGCGATCTCAAGAGGTAGATGCTACTGTCATCCTGATTTTAAGATGAAGACAGCAAGCCTTAGGAGTTAAAATGACCTGCCCAAGGTCAAAACAGCTGGGAAGAGACTTGGCCAGATGAAAAAACAGTCTGACACCCGGTTCAAGGTCCTTCAGTTTTCATCTGTCCAGCAAGTAGACAATTTGATACTTGGGCTGGACTAGACAAATCTATGATGTGTAGTTGTTGTAATGAACTCACAGATCCTAGTATGAAGAGTTTTTGGTTTTTTGTTTGTTTGTTTTTGAGACACAATTTCGCTCTTGTTGCCTAGGCTGGAGTGCAACGGTGCAATCTTGGCTCACTGCAACCTCCGCCTTCCGGGTACAAGCAATTCTCCTGCCTCAGCCTTCTGAGTACCTGGGACTACAGGTGCCCACCACGATGCCCAGCTAATTTTTTTTTATTTTTAGTAGAGACAGGATTTCACCATGTTTGCCAGGCTGGTCTCAAACTCCTGATCTTAAGTAATCCACCCCACCTCAGCCACTCAAAGTGCTGGGATTACAGGCATAAGCCACTGTGCCTAGCCTTTTTTTTTTTTTTTTTTTTTTAGACAGTGTCTTGCTCTGTTGCCCAGGCTAGAGTGCAGTGGTACAATCATAGCTCCCTGCAACCTTGAATTCCTGGGCTCAAGCAATCCTCCCACCTCAACCTCCCTGAGTGGCTGGGACTGCAGGCACACACCATTACAACACCTGGCTAATTTTTTTATTTTTTAATGTTTTGTAGAGACAGGTTCTTGTTATGTTACCCAAGATGGTACTGAACTCCTGGCCTCAATTGATCCTCCCACCTTGGCTCCCAAAGTTCTGAGATTACAGGTGTGAGCCAAATCAAGACTTAACCAAATCAAGACTTTTTTGGCTGGGTGTGGTGGCTCACCCCTGTAATCCCAGCATTTTGGGAGGCCGAGGTGAGTGAATCACCTGAGGTCAGAGTTCAACACCAGCCTGGCCAACATGGCAAAACCTTGTCTGTACTAAAAATACAAAAATTAGCTGGGGCATGTTGGTGGGCGCCTGTAGTCCCAGCTACTCAGGAGGCTGAGGCGGGAGAATTGCTGGAACCTGGGAGGCAGAGGGTGCAGTGAGCCGAGGTTGTACCACTGCACTCCAGTTTGGGTGATAGAGCAAGACACTGTCTCAAAAAAAAAACCCCAAAACCAAAAACAAAAAAACAAAAATCAAAACAAACAAAAAGCCCGAAGGAGGATTTTTCATACTGATAAAGAATGTAGGATAAACCTGATATCCTTTCCAAAATCTCTCCCAATTTTCCTAACCTCTGTACCAATGAGGACTTCCTTTCCTTTCAGACTTTCGATCAATGTAACAAAAATAAAAGTGAAGCAGAGAAGGGTTAAGTATGTTGCTCGAGGTCTTGCAGGTGATTTGGGTTAGAGCCAATCTTGAACTCAGTCAGGTGAGGTGGCACCTGGTTCCATGCCTGGAACCTCCCTGCTGCACTGGTTCTTGAGAATATTCTTACACATATGTCCCTGATCTCCCTTGAAAGCTTTGATTTTCCACCTAGAGCCCCCCTGCAGCATCTGATTATCTGCGCAAGGTCCGTTGTTACACAGAACTGGATGATGAATCCTGGCTACCTGTGTGGCCTTGGGCAAATTGCTGCACCTCTCTGAACCTCCATTTCTTTCCTTCCTTCCTTCCTTCCTTCCTTCCTTCCTTCCTTCCTTCCTCCCTCCCTCCCCTCCCTTTCTTCCTTCCTTCCTTCTTCCCTCCCTCCCTCCCTCCCTCCCTTCCTTCCTTCCTTCTTTCTTTCTCTCTCCTTCCTTCTTTCTTTCTCTCTTCCTTACTTCCTTAATTTCTTTCTTTCTTTCTTTCTTCCTTCCTTCCTTCCTTCCTTCCTTCCTTCCTTCCTTCCTTCCTTCCTTCCTTCCCTCCCTCCCTCCCTCCCTCCCTCCCTCCCTCCCTCTCTCTCTCTCTCTCTCTTTCTTTCTTTCTTTCTTTCTTTCTTCTTTCTTTCTTTCTTTCTTTCTTTCTCTCTTTCTCTCTTTCTCTCTTTCTCTCTCTTTCTCTCTTTCTTTCTTTCTCTCTTTCTCTCTTTCTTTGGATGGGGTCTCACTCTGTTGTGCAGGCTGGAGTGCAGTGGCTCAGTCTTGGCTCGCTTGCAACCTCTGCCTCCTGGGTTCAAGTAATTCTCCTGCCTCAGTCCCCCGACTAGCTGGGATTACAGGCATGCACCACCATGCCCAGCTAATGTTTGTATTTTTGTAGAGACAGGGTTTTGCCATGTGGCCAGGCTGGTCTCAAGCTCCTGACCTCAAGTAATACGCCCACCTTGGCCTCCCAAAGCGCTGGGATTACAGGTGTAAGCCACCACACACGTCCTTGAGTCTCCATTTCTACAGCTATTAAAAGGAGGCCATAATAGTACCTAACTCCTGGGATATTACTGTGGATAAAATGAACTAATGGGCCAGGTGCAAGATCCCGCCATTGCAGTCCAGCCTGGGCAACAGGAGTGAAACTCTCTCTCAAAGAAATAGAATAAAATAAAATAAAATATAAAATAAAATAAAATGAACTAATGCAAGAAAAGCACTTAGCACAGTGCCTAGGACATAATAAGCACTTGATAAGTGGGCTGGGCATAGTGGCTCATGCCTGTAATCCCAGCACTTTAGGAGTCTGAGGTGGGCAGATCACCTGAGCCCAGGAGTTCAAGACCAGCCTGGGCAACATGGTGAAACCCCATCTGTACAAAAATTACAAAAAATAGCTGGGCATGGTGATACCCACCTGTGGTTCCAGCTACTTGGGAGGCTGAGGTGGGAGGATCACTTGAGCCCAGGAGACTAAGGTTGCAGTGAGCTGAGATCATGCCACTACACTCCAGCCTGGGTGACGCTAGACACTGTCTCAAAAAAGAAAAAAAAAGTGGCTATTTCCTCACCATTCTCCCCTTGGCAGGTCACAGCCCAGTCCACTCCACTCCTCCGTGGTCTCCATTCTTGTTGCCTGGACACCAGAGGGCCTAGATTAGGTGTGTAAGAACATATTTATGCTCCAGTTTTCTCTTGTCAAATTCCTCATCCTTCTTCTCCCCTTCCCAGATGTTCTCCATTCTCCACAAATCCTCTACCTCACCTCCATCCTCCTGCTTTTCGGTCACTCTGTCTCCCACTCAACAAGGAGGACCCCAGGAAGCCTCCACTTGAACCCTAAATCTCTTTGCATTTTAACCTTCATTCATGAAGTCATTCATTGAAAAGATGTTATTGAGCATCTACTATGTACCAGGCACTAAGGATACTACAGTGAATAAAATAAACAGGATCCTGGCTGGGTGAGGTGGCTCACACCTGTAATCTCAGCACTTCAGGAGGCCAAGGAGGGTGGATCGCTTGATGTCAGGAGTTTGACCAACCTGGCCAACATGACAAAACCTTGTCTCTAGTAAAAATACAAAAATTAGCTGGATATGGTGGCACACACCTGTAGTCCTAGCTCCTAAGGAGGCTGAGGCAGGATAATTGCTTGAACCCAGGAAGTGGAGGCTGCTGTGAGCTGAGATCGCATCATTGCACTCTATCCTATGCAACAAAGCAAGACTTTGTCTCAAAAAAATAAACACGGTCCGGTTCCTACTCACACAGAGCTCACTGGCCAAGAGAGAGGGCAGCAATTCATCAAATATTTAATTGCAAACTGAGATAAATACTACGATGAAAAATGCAGAGATTATGAGACAGACAGGGGCCATAACCTAGCCTAGGTTGGTGGTTAGGGAAGGCTTCCGTATCAGCATGTCTTTCTCTTTCCTTCCTTCCTTCCCTTTCTTCCTTCCTTCCCTTTCTTCCTTCCTTCCTTCCCTTTCTTCCTTCCTTCCTTCCTTCTTTCCTTCTTTCCTTTCTTCTTTCTTTTCCTTTCCCTTCCTCCTTTCCTTTCCTTTCCTTTCCTTTCCTTTCCTTTCCTTTCCTTTCCTTTCCTTTCCTTTCCTTTCCTTTCCTTTCCTTTCCTTTCCTTTTTTTGAGATGAATTCTTACTCTGTTGCCCTGATTGGAATGCAGTGGCACCATCTCGGCTCACTACAACTTCCGCCTCCCAGGTTCAAGTGATTCTCATGCCTCAACCTCCCGAGTAGCTGGGATGACATGCATGTGCCAACACACCCTGCTAATTTTTGTATTTTTAGCGGAGATGAGGTTCCACAATGTTAACGAGGCTGGGCAGCTCATGTTTCTATGCAACAAACTATCCTAAAACTTAGTGGCTTAAAATAACAACAATCATTGGTTTCACCCCCAAATCTGCAATTTGGGCAGGATGTGGCCTGGACAGCAAGTCTGTGTTCCACGTGGCATGCTTAACATGCAGCAGCTTGACAGGGGCTGGAGGACCCACTTGTTTTTGGTTGTCTCTGAGATGTAATTGACATGCCATAAATTTCACCACATTAAACCATACAATTCAATGTTTTTTAGTATATTCACAGGGCTGTACAACTATTGCTATCTAATTCCACGATATTTCCTTTTCCCTAAAAAGAAATCCTATACTTAGCTGGATGTGGTGGCACACACCTGTGGTCCCAGCTACTCGGGAGGGTGAGGCAGGGGGATCAATTGAGCCCAAGAGTTCCATGCTGCACTGAGCTATGATCACACCATTGCACTCCAGCCTGGGTGACAGAATGAGACCCTGTTTCTAAACAACAACAACAAAACATATACCATTAGCACTTTCTTCTATTCCCTCTTCCCGTAGTCCCTGGCAACCACTAATCTATCTTCTGTCTTTAGAGATCTGCTTGTTCTAGACACTTCAAATGGAATATACACTACATGGCCTATTGTGTCTGGTTTCTGTCACTGAATACAATGTTATCAGGGTTCTGGAAGACCCACTTTGTGGATGGCTCAGTCTCATGGCTGGCCATTTGATACTGGCTGTCAGGTGGGAACTCAGCCAGGGTTGTGGGCAGGGATCCCAGTTCCTCTCTATGTGGGCCCCCTCCATGGGCTGCTTGAGCTTCCTTATGGCATGGCGGTTGGGTTCCAAGATGGAGCATCCTAAGACAACCAAGTGGGAACGTTCATCTTTTTTTTTTTTTTTTTTTTTCAGTTGAGACAAAATCTCACTGTCACCTAGGCTGGTGTGCAGTGGCATGATCTTGGCTCACTGCCACCTCTACTTCCTGAGTTCAAGTGATTATTTTGCCTCAGTCTCCTGAGTAGCTGGGACTACAGGTGAGCACCACTATGCCCAACTAATTATTGTATTTTTACTAGAGGCTACGTTTGCCATGTTGGCTAGGGAGGCATCTTTATAAAAAAAAAAAAAAAAAAAACCTAACAAAACAAAAAACAAGGGTCTTGCTTGTTGTCCTTGGCAGGTCACAACCCAGTCCACTCCACTCCTCCATAGTCTCGAACTCCTGGTCTCGAGTGATCCTCCTGCCTCATCCTTCCAAAGTGCTGAGATTACAGGTGTGAGCCATGATGTCCAGCCAGCTTTTCACCTTTTATGACCAGTTTCAGAAGTCACACCATGTCACTTCCACAGTAGCCTCAAGCTCATCTGGATTCAAGGGAAGGGAACACAGGCCACTCTTCACAACAGGAGTGTCAGAGTCACCTTGTTTACGTTTTAACCTTTCACTCATGCATTCAAAAGATATTATTGGCCAGGCGCAGTGGCTCATGCCTGTAATCACAGCACCTTGGGAGGCTGAGGCAGATGGATCACCCGAGGTCTGGAGTTTGAGACCAGCCTGTCCAACATGGTGAAACCCTGTCTCTACTAAAAGTACAAAAATTAGCTGGGTGTGATGGCGGGCACCTGTAATCCCAGCTACTCGGGAGGCTGAGGCAGGAGAATCGCTTGAACCCAGGAGGTGGAGGCTGCAGTGAGCCGAGATTGCATCATTGCACCCCAGCCTGGGTGATAAGAATGAAACTCTATCTCAAAAACAAACAAACAAAAAAGTCACACCATGTCACTTCCACAGTAGCCTCAAGCTCTTCTGGAGTCAACGGAAGGAAACACAGACCACCCTTCTCAATAGGAGTGTAAGATCACGTTGTTTACATTTTTAACCTTTTATTCATGCATTCATTCATTTGAAAGATATTATTGAGCATCTACTCATGAATGAATAATTGTGGCCACATTTGGAAAACACAACTGCTACAGCTTCCCTGAGAAGATGATGCTGAGGCTGAGAGCTGAAGGATAAGCAGGTGTTACTTAGGCACAGAAATGGAAGAGCATTCGAAAAACACTGAACAACAGTGCAAAAGACCCGGGGGATCAATTAGCACACTGGAGGAATTTAAGGAGGCCCTGAGTGGCCGAGGCTGAGAGAAAGACAGGCAGTTGTCTGTTGTGTGCTTTCCACGACTGCTGTTTCCACTCAGCCTTCATTGTCCGTGTTTTCAGAAACAGTACCCTAACTTTCCTCTGGGGAACCATTGACTCCCCTGCCCTCAGCCCTGTCAATGGGGCTGCAGGGGTGGGCGTAAGACCCCCAGGTCTAGCCATTCAGGACATCACCCAGCCTTGCCAGTCTCACTGATTGGTTCGGGTGTGGCCATGTGACCCTAAGAAGGGCCAATGAGGCTCAAACCCAAGACATCTGCTGTAGCTATTGGACAAGACAGAGTTTTGCTTTGGGGTTGCTAGGTAGGATAGAGCCAGACGTGTTGGGTGTCACCTTTGCCCCTGCGAAATGACACTAACAAGGAGAAAGTAGAACCAAGTGACACAGACCATTGAGCTCCCGGACTGTGACCAAAGCCAGCTCTACCACTGGACATTTTAGATCCATGGGCCAATATGTGTTGGTTTAGGCTGATTTGAATTTCTATCACTCAGAATCGAGAGTACTGGTCAAAGGAGTCATCGGCCGGGCACAGTGGCTCATGCCTGTAATCCCGGCGCTTTGGGAGGCCGAGACGGGTGCATCACCTGAGGTCAGGAGTTTGAGACCAGCCTGGCCAACATGGGGAAACCCCATCTCTACTACAAACACAGAAATTAGCCCGGCATGGCGGCGCGTGCCTGCAATCCCAGCTACTAGAGGGGCTGAGGCAGGAGGACCGCTTGAACCTGGGAGGCAGAGGTTGCAGTGAGTCATGATTGTGCCACTACACTCCAGCCTGCGCAACAGAGCGAGACTCCATCTCAGATAAATAAATAAATACATAAACAAATAAACAAATAAATAAAGGCGCTATGGTTAGGATTTTTCTCTTCCTGTTCTTAACTGCACGTTCTCCATTCCTGGTACTTACGTACCCCTTCAGAAGCCTCCAGCACATCATCTGGCCTCTCTTCCTTCTCTCTTTCATTTCTTATTTTTTTGAGACAGAGTCTCTATCTGTCACCCAGGCTGGAGTGCAGTGGTGCAATCTTGGCTCACTGCAACCTCCACCTTCAAGGCTTGAGTGATCCTCCAGCCTCAGCCTCCTGAGTAGCTGGGATTACAGGCACATACCACCACGCCCAGCTAACTTTTTGTATTTTTAGTAGAGACTGGTTTTCGCCATGTTGCCCAGGCTGGTCCTAAACTTCTGGCCCCAAACCTCTGGTGGATCAAGTGATCCACCTGCCTCGGCCTCCCAAAGTGCTGGGATTACAGGTGTGAGCCACTGCGCCTGGCCTTCTCTCTTTTTTTGTGATCAATAAATGTTTCTTTATTGCATCTTGGTCTGAATGTCAAATTAAATTTGGAGTTCCAAAATACTCTAGACAACATTTATAAGAACTTGGGAGGTGGAGGTTGCAGTGAGCTGAGATTGTGCCACTGCACTCCAGCCTGGGTGACAGACTGAGACTTCATCTCACCAAAAAAAAAAAAAAAAAACTAAATGTCCCTGAGTATCAAATGGTATGTAAGAACAGCAATTGGCTTGTTGTTCAATGATGAATCAAACAGAAAATACATGACAGATTACAGGGCAGTTTAAGATGTCCAAATATTATGTCTCAAATAATTTGTCTAGATAATAGATCTTCCTCAGTCCCTTTCAGGGGATGGGTGGATACTGGGCATACTTGGGCAGGTTTATTCAGAGTAAGCTGGAGGAACGTGTCAAATAGGTAGCTACCTGTCTGATTTATTTTCATCCTATTTTTTCTGCTCTTAAAACAAAATACCCTCCTATTGGTTAAACTGTTTTTTTGTTTTTTGTTTTTTGTTTTGTTTTTTTTGTTGTTGTTGTTGGTTGCAAATCAAACTGTCTTACTGGTCTTAAAATAACAATTTCTTTTTTTTTTTTCTTAGTTTTTTTTTTTGAGATGGAGTCTCACTCTGTGACCCAGGCTGGGGTGCAATGGCGTGGTCTCGGCTCACTGCCACCTCCGCCTCCCAGGTTCAAGTGATTTTCCCGCATCAGGCTCCTGAGTAGCTGGGATTACAGGCACGTGCCACCACACCCAGATAATTTTTGTATTTTTAGTAGAGACAGGGTTTCACCATGTTGGCTAGGCTGGTCTCAAACTTCTGACCTCGTGATCTGCCCGCCTTGGCCTCCCAAAGTGCTGGGATTATAGGCGTGAGCCACTGCGCCTAGTCTTTTTTTTTTTTTCTTTTTTTTAAGATGAAGTCATGCTCTGTTGCACAGGCTGGAGTGCAGTAGCATGATCTCGGCTCACTGCAACTTCTGCCTCTTCGGTTCAAGCGATTCTCAGTCTCCTGAGTAGCTAGGATTACAGGTGTGCACCACCACACCTGGCTAATTTTTGTGTTTTTTTACAGAGGGGGTTTCACCACGTTGGCCAGGCTGGTCTCGAACTCCTGACCTGAAGTGATCCACCCACCTTGGCCTCCCAAAGTGCTAGAACTACAGGCATGAGTCACCACGCCTGGCCTAAAAAAAAGTAATCTTAAACATAACCAGAAGTCTAGATGTTTGACATATTTATTTATTTATTGAGACAAGGTCTAGCTCTGTTGCTCAGGCTGGAGTGCAGTGGCTTGATCTTGGCTCACTGCAACCTCTACCTCCGGGTTCATGTGACCCTCCCATCTCAGCCTCCTGAGTAGCTGGGACTACAAGCCTGGCTAACTATTGTATTTTTAGTAGAGATCAGGTTTCACCATGTTGCCCAGGCTGGTCTCGAACTCCTGGTCTCAAGTGATCCAGCACCTGGCCTCCTAAAGTACTGGGATTTCAGGCGTGAGCTATCGTGCCTGGTCAGTTTGGCAGGTTTAAGGGTTGATTTATGCCTGTGGCTGTGGCTATCTTTCTTTATATTCTCACGGTTTACCCCAGGCCGGCCACTAGTAATATACGGTCACCTTAACCAAATTAGAAAAAGATATTCCAGCTCATGTGGTGGCTCACGCCTGTAGTCCTAGCACTTTGGGAGACCAAGGTGGGCAGGTCACTTGACCGCAGGAGTTTGAGACCAGCCTGGGCAACATAACAAGACCTTGTGTCTACAAAAAATACAAAAATTAGCTGGGCAAAATTGTGCATGCCTGTAGTCCCAGCTACTCAAGCGGCTGAGGTGGAGCCCGGAAGGCAGGGGTTGTAGTGAGCCAAGATGGGGCCACTGTACCCCAGCCTGGGCAGCAGAGCTGACCTGTCTTAAAAAACAAAAAACAAAAAACCTGACATGGGACTTTGAATATTCTAGTATTGAATGAATGAGGAATAAAGAGATGGATGGGTGGATGGATGGATGGACAGATGAATGAATGAATTGATGGATGAGTGAATGGGTGGTGGAAGGATGGATGGATGGACGGGTGAATGAATGGATGGATAGATGGATGGACAGATGAATGAATGAATGAATGAATAGATTGACAAGTGGATAGGTGAGTGGCGGATGGATAGATGGTCAGATGGATGGGCCATGGATGGATGAATGGACAGATGGATGAGAGAGAGAGAGATTCTTCTGGGCAGCAGACAATTTCCTTAAAAAAATAAAAAGTCTCCTTTCTTGGGAAGATACAACCACACACCAAGAAGTACATGGGCTGAATGTCAGTCCCCAATCATCTACTCAGCACTTCCATGGCACAGGGCACAATTTTTGGCAAGTGCCCATCTCATCAGGACCACATACAGGCACCATTTTTTTAAGGGTTGGTGGGATGATCAACACTGTTTGAGGCATTGTATTCAAGCATTACAATGTTCAGAGGAGAAAACAGAATGACTTCCAGGATCTCTGCCAGAGAGCCAGGAAGAAATTCCTCAGAAACATTTAACAAAACTCTCCCCATATCTCATTAGCCTGATTTGAGTTATATTTCTTTTCTTCCTTCTTTCCTTCTTTCCTTCTTTCCTTCTTTCCTTCTTTCCTTCCTTCCTTCCTTCCTTCCTTCCTTCTTCTTTTTTTTTTTTTTTTTTTGAGACAGGTTCTAGCTTTGTCACCCAGGCTAGAGTACGGTGGCACAATCTTGGCTCACTGCAACTTCTGCCTCTGGGTTCAAACAATTCTCCCTGCCTCAGCCTCCTGAGTAGCTGGGATTACAGGCACCCGCCACCATGCCTGGCTAATTTTTGTAATTTTTAGTAGAGATGGGGTTTTATCATGTCGGCCAGGCTGGTCTTGAACCCCCGACCTTAGGTGATCCGCCTGCCTCAAACTCCAAAAGTGTTGGGATTACAGTCGTGAGTCACCGCGCCCGGCCTTCTTTCTTTTTTTGAGGTAAGATTCACAAAACATTTTTAAAAATCACCCTTTGGGGCCAGGCATGGTGGTGTGTGCCTGTAGTTCCAGCTACTAGGAAGGGAGCAATCCCCTGCAATACAGTCTTGTTTTCAGTGCTTCTCTTGTCTGGGACTGGGGTCAAACTCCTCATCTTTGATCTTAAGAAGAAACCACCACTGACAGTGGGCTTATCACATCCAGTAAGTTTGTTATATCACTGGGCCAAAATCTACCTTCCTGGTGGGGCCCCGTGGTTCACCCCTGTGATCCCAGCACTTTGGGAGGCTGAGTAGGGCAGATCACCTAAGGTCAGGAGTCAGAGACCAGCCTGGCCAACATGGCAAAACCCCATCTCTACTATAAATACAAAACTAGCTGGGTGTGGTGGCGCCGCCTGTAGTCCCACCTACTCGGGAGGCTGAGGCAGGAGAATCACTTGAACCCAGGAGGCAGAGGTTGCAGTGAGTGGAGATCACTCCACTGCACTCCAGTCTGGGTAACAGAGTGAGATTCCATCTCAAACACACACACACACACACACACACACACACACACACACACACAGAGTCTACTTTCCTGTAACACACCCACACCCCACCTGTCCTAGCTCTGCTCTCGGGAGTAACACAAAAGAGCTAATCCTTTTCCACATGACAGCCCTTAAAATATTTGAAGACTGTATCAAATTTCCCCAGAGCCTTCTTTTTATGGGGTAAAACTTCCCAGTTGTGACCAGACACGTCCTCTCCATAGGAAAGTGCTGACTGGAGTCTCTTCAGCTCAGTGGCCCAGTGTAAGAGCTTTAGAATCACTAGGCTTGGGTTCAAGTCCATGTTCCCACCCTTTCCAGCCACCTGACCTGGGCTAAATCACTTCTCAGACTTTAGTTTCCTCCCTTGGATAAACTGCAGAGGAATAGTACCCATGACATAGGATTGCTGGTTTGACCACATTATATTTTTTCTTTTTTTTTGAGACAGAGTTTCACTGTTATTGCCCAGGCTAGAGTGCAGTGGCACAGTCTTGGCTCACTACAACCTCCGCATCCCAGGTTCAAGTGATTTTCCTGCTTCAGCCTCCTGAGTAGCTGGGATTACGGGCACCCGCTACCATGCCTGGCTAATTTTTTGTATTTTTAGTAGAGACAGGGTTTCACCATGTTGGTCTTCCAAAGTACTGGGATTACAGGCGTGAGCCACTGCTGGCCTTTTTTTTTTTTTTTTGGAGACAGAGTCTTACTCTGTCACCCAGGCTGAAGTGCAGTGGCATGATCTCGGCTTACCGCAACCTCCACCTCCTGAGTACAAGCGATTCTCCTGCCTCAGCCTCCTGGTAGCTGGGATTACAGGCACCCAGCACTTCACTTGGTCACATTGATTTTTTTGGTGGGTTCCTTCCTCCATAGGAAAAAAGTGTTTCAAATAATAGTTTATGACCGTGTTAGTGTAAAGATCAATATAACAAGGCCTGGTGCAGTGGCTCACGCCTGAAATCCCAGCACTTTGGGAGGCCAAGGTGGAAGAATGACTTCATCCCAAGAGTTCAAGACCAGCCATGGCGGCCGGGCGCGGTGGCTCAAGCCTGTAATCCCAGCACTTTGGGAGGCCGAGACGGGTGGATCACGAGGTCAGGAGATCGAGACCATCCTGGCTAACACGGTGAAACCCCGTCTCTACTGAAAAATACAAAAAAACTAGCCGGGCGAGGCGGCGGCCGCCTGTAGTCCCAACTACTCGGGAGGCTGAGGCAGGAGAATGGCGTAAACCCGGGAGGCGGAGCTTGCAGTGAGCTGAGATCCGGCCACTGCACTCCTGCCTGGGCGACAGAGTGAGACTCCGTCTCAAAAAAAAAAAAAAAAAAAAAAGACCAGCCATGGCAACACGGCAAGACCCTTTCTCTACAAAAAAATTTTAAAAAATAAAAATTAGCCAGAAGTGGTGGCATGTACCTGTGGTCCCAGCTCCTCGGTGGGCTGAGGTGGGAAGACGGCTTGAGCCCAGGAGGTCAAGGCTGCAGTGAGCCATGATTGTACCACTGCACTCCAGCCTGGACGCCAGAGCTCCTGCTCACAAATACCAAAAACTAAAAACCAAAAATTATATATTACATATATATATATGTAATAAAGGCAGGGTTATATTTATTTTCTCTTCTGATTTTAAAAGAATTAAAACATTTACATGGCCCCTAAAAGTACTGTGGGTCTTATGCACCATGCTTCCTGTAAGTTCATAGGCCCTGGCTGCTGGAAGGAAGGAAAAAGAGAAAACATGCCAAATACGTAAAGTGCTTTGCACGGCACTGGGCCTGGCTCTTTGTAACTTAATAAATGGTGATCAAAAATTAAAAAGGGCAGTGCAGGCCGGGTGCAGTGAATCACGCCTGTAATCTCAGCACTTTGGGAGGCCTGGCAGGCGGATCATGAGGTAAGGAGTTTGAGACCACCCTGGGCAACACAGTGAAACCCTGTCTCTACTAAAAAATACAAAATTAACCAGGCATGGTGGTACACACCTGTAATCCCACCCACCTGGGATGACTGAGGCAGGAGAATTGCTTGAACCCGGGAGGTGGAGGTTGCAGTGAGCCGAGATCATGCCATTGCACTCCAGCCTGGGCAACAAGAGTGAAACTCTGTCTCAAAAAAAAAAAAAAAAAGGCAGGGGGTGCAGTGCAGAGAAGAGAGTGTAACCCTGGAGAGCTCTGCAGAGCTTTTGTTTTCGTTTTGTTTGTTTGTTTGTTTGTTTGAGATGGAGTCTCGCTCTGTCACCTAGCCTAACACAATCTCTACGCATTGAAACCTCCGCCTCCTGGGTTCAAGTGATTATCCTGTCTCAGCCTCCTGAGTAGCTGAGATTACAGGTGCCAGCCACCACCATGCCCGGCTAATTTGTTGTATCTTTAGTAGAGATGTGGTTTCACTATATTGGCCAGGCTCGTCTTGAACTCCTGACCTCAGGTGATCTGCCCGCCTTGGCCTCCCAAAGTGGTGGGATTACAGGCGTGGGCCACCGCACCCGGCCTTCGGAGCTTTCTTTATTGGCATGCACTGGGACTTGCAGACTCAGCTTCAGCTGAATGCAAGTAACATAGTTCCTGGGTCCATGTTTTCTCACTGTGTCCACAAGAGTCTTGCAAGACATTCTGCAAAAAGACGCACAGTCTATGGCATTTATTTTGAGAGAAGAGAAAGTATATGTTTAGGGACATGTGCATGAAGAATTCTGGAAGGATAAAGCAGAGATTAATGTATAGCTGCTACCTCTGGGGAAGGATTGATTGGGAATATTGGGAGTAGGTCCAGGAGTGGGAGACAGTCTTTCCACTGTATGCCTACTTACAGTTTTGATGTGTAAACAATGATAATAGAGTGCTGATTCAAAAATCCTAATAATTTCTTTTTTTTTTCTGCAATGGAGTTTCTATCACCCAGGTCTCAGCTCACTGCAACCTCTGCCTCCTGGGTTCAAGCGGTTCTCTTGCCTCCACCTCCTGAGTAGCTGGAATAACACTTGTGCACCACCACACCCAGCGAATTTTTGTATTTTTAGTAGAGACAGGGTTTCACCATGTTGGCCAGGTTGGTCTCGAACTCCTGACCTCAAGTGATCCGCCTGCCTCAGCCTCCCAATGTGCTGGGATTATAGACGTGAGCCACTGCGCCCAGCCAGTTATGTTAAATTTCCCTTACTACTATAATTTTTATAGAAATGGTTTCAAGCATATAAAGAATGTTTGTTATTACTATTATTTATTATTTTCTTTATCATGATGCTTCAGACAAAAGGAACTGCTTAGGACAGCTTATGTCCATAGTTACAGCCTGTAGGCCTTTTTTCTTTGCTGTGCCATGTGCTAAGACACCAACCTTCGTTTCTACGTGTCAAAACCCCACTAGTCTGTCCTCTAATCCCAACACCAATGTCCTGGGTGCCAATGAAGGCTTTCCTCACCTCCACACTGAGACTTTATTGACCTCTCTTGGGGTGCTTATACTGGCTTTGGGTTGAAATCTCTTTTTTCTCCTCTCCCCTTGAAGAAGCATTTCTCTTTGCTTAAGGGAATGTAGAAGCCACAGCAGATCCTAGCAGATATCTGTTACCCTGAAGAAGAGGTCAGGGCCCAGGCATGGTGGCTCATGCCTGTAATCCCAACATTTTGGGAGGTCGAGGTGGGTGGATTATTGAGCCCAGGAGTTCGAAACCAGCTTGGACAATGTGGTAAGACACCCCCACCGACTCCACAAAAAATACAAAAATTAGCCGGGCGTGATGGTGTGTGCCTGTAGAACCAGCCACTCGAAAGCCTGAGTTAGGAGAATCAGCTGAGCCTGGGAAGTTGAGGCTGCAGTGAGCCGAGACTGCACTACTGCACTCCAACCTTCGCGACATGGCAAAACCAGAAGTGGGGCCTTGTCTCATTTCACAAAGTAATAAGAGACTGAGCATGGGGACTCAGGCCTGTAATCCCAGCACTTTGGGAGGCCGAGGCAGCCAGATCACTTGAGGCCAGAGAGTTGGAGACCAGCCTGGCCAACATGGTGAAACCCCATCTCTATTAAAAATACAAAAATTAGCTGGGCGTGGTGGCAGGCGCCTGTAATTCCCAGCTACTGGGAGGCTGAGGCAGGAGAACCACTTGAATCTGGGAGGCGGAGGTTGCAATGAGCAGAGATCGAGTCGCTGCACTCCAGCCTGGGCCACACAGCAAGACCCTATCTCTAAATAAATAAATAAATAAATAAATAAATAAATAAATAAATGGAAAAATAAGAAGAAAGGGTCAGGGCCATTTTTAGAAGGCACTAGATAAGGCCTGCTTGGAATCAGGGAGCGTGGGCAACTGATTGATTTGAAGCCTCCTCTTGTTCTGTTTCCATGACATTGACAGGGACCAGCTTCCATGGCTCAGGAGCTGCTGAGGGTTAACATCCTGTCCTGGGAGGGATCTGACCACACCAATGGCTTTATCATTGCCTAATGGGGGAGGCCCTCTGGGGGATTTATCAAGGACTGAGAGTGCAGAGGAGCCTCCCACATGCAGTTACTCTGATGGAAACACAGTGGGTGGATTGCGACAGGGGCTGGCAGGCTCGCAGGCAAACAGGGCACACAGGCGGGAACCATCCCCTCCGACCAGATACTCCAATTCCTTTCTGGGGAGGCAGATAAAACAGTGACCAGAACCGAAACCCTGCCCATTCTTCATTTGCAAACTGCAAAGCTCTTAGGCATCTTCCTTAGGTCAGCGCTTTGAGAACTCATGTTCATTTGAGGACTAAAATGAACAATAATAGTGACTGTCCTTCGGAGCCTGCTGGATGCCAGGCCCTTCACAAGTGTCTCCCAGTGCTGGGTGCAGTGACTCACGCCTGTAATCCCAGCACTTTGGGAGGCTGAGGTGGGTGGATCGCTTGAGCTTAGGAGATTGAGACCAGCCTGGGCAACATAGTGAGGACCCTGCCTCTAAAACAAAGAAAAAGGAAAAAAGTAACTCCTGGTGAATTTCCAACTTAGAACAACAGTGGGAGGTGTCCTATTCATGATCTTTAATGCTTTGCTCAAATATCACCTTCTCCGTGAGGCCTACCCTGACCACTCTGCTTAAAACTGCAACCCTCCTTCACCTCCACCCCACATCCCAAGTTCTCTTCACAGCCTTTCCCACCTCTACACACTCCATGATTTACTTATTAAGTATGTTTGTTAGGACACGTGCAGTGACTCATGCCTATAACCCCAGCACTTTGGGAGGCTGAAGTGGGTGGATCACCTGAGGTCAGGAGTTCAAGACCAGCCTGGCCAACGTGGCGAAACCCTGTCTTTAGAAAAATGCAAAAAAAATTAGCCAGCTGTCGTTGTGCGTGCCTGTAGTCCCAGCTACTCAGGAGGCTGAGGCAGGAGAATTGCTTGAACCTGGGAGGGGAGTTTGCAGTGACCTGAGATCGCACCATTGCACTCCAGCCTGGGCAGTAGAGCTAGACTCCATTTCAAAAAAAAAGAAAAAGAAAAAGTATTGCTAAGTCAAAAAGTATAAACAATCTAAATTTTTGTTTTGAGACAAAGTCTCACTCTGTTGCCCAGGCTAGAGTGCAATGGTGCGGTCTCAGCTCACTGCAACCTCTGCCTCTTGGGTTCGAGCGATTCTCCTGCCTCAACCTCCCGAGTAGCTGGGATTACAGCTGTCTGCCACCATGCCCAGCTAACTTTTTGTATTTTTAGTATAGATAGGGTTTCACCATATTGGCCAGGCTGGTCTCACGCTCCTAACCTCGTGATCCGCCTGCCTTGGCCTCCCAAAGTGCTGGGATTACAGGCGAGAGCCACTGTGCCCAGCCCATACAGTTTAATTTTTTTTTTTTTTTTTAAAACAGAGTTTCACTCTGTTACCCAGGCTGGTATGCAATGGTACATTCTCAGCTCACTGCAACCTCTGTCTCCCAGGTTCTAGCCATTCTCCTGACTCAGCCTCCCAAGTAGCTGGGATTACAGGTGCCCACCACCATGCCTGGCTACTTTTTGTAGTTGTTTTTTGTTTTTGTTTTTTTCTTTTTCTTTTTGAGATGGAGTTTTGCTCTTGCTTCCCAAGCTGGAGTGCAATGGTGCCATCTCGGCTCACCACAACCTCTGCCTTCCGGATTCAGGCCATCTTAAGGCCTCAGCCTCCCAAGTAGCTGGGATTACAGGCATGCACCACCACGCCTGGCTAATTTTGTATTTTTAGTAGAGATGGGGTTTCTCCATGTTGATCAGGCTGGTCTCAAACTACTGACCTCAGGTGATCCGCCCGCCTCAACGTCCCAAAGTGCTGGGATTACAGGCGTGAGCCGCCACACCTGGCTCTAGTTTTTGTAGTTTTTAGTAGAGACAGAGTTTCATCATGTTGGTCAGGCTGGTCTCGAACTCCTGACCTTAGTTGATCTGCCTGCTTCGGTCTCCCAGAATACTGGGATCACAGGCGTGAGCTACTGCACCCAGCCCAAACAGTCTAAATTTTAATAAATACTACCAAATAACACTTTCAAAAACAGTATCCATTCAAATTCCCACCAATGGTATATAAAAAGGCTCAATAACAATTGGTAAAATAGGTTTGGCGGGGAGTTCAGCTCTACGCTGCTTAGTTGCTGATATTTGCAACCATAGAATTTTTTTTTTTTCAGAGACAGAGTCTCGCTTTGTCGCCCAGACTGGAGTGCAATGGCGCCACCAAGGCTCACTGCAACCCTTGCCTCTAGGCTTCAAGTGATCCTCCCGCCTCAGTTTCCCGACTAGCTGGGATTACAGGAGTGCACCACCATGCCCGGCTAATTTTGTATTTTTAGTAGAGACGGGGTTTCACCATGTTGGCCAGGATGGTCTCGAATTCCCGACCTCAGGTAATCTGCCCGCCTTCGTTTCCCAAAGTGCTGGGATTACAGGCATAAGCCACCATGCTGGGCCCTGCAAAGACAGAATCTTAGAGTTGAAAGGGACATAAAAATTCATCGAATTCTTGTCCAACTTCCCGCTCAAGGCAGCAATCATCTGCAATACAGCTTTGTTTTCAGTGCTTCTCTTGTCTGGGACTGGAGTCAAACTCCTCATCTTTGATCTTAAGAAGAAACCACCACTGACAGTGGGCTTATCCCATCCAGTAAGTTTGTTATATCACTGGGCCAAAATCTACCTTCCTGGTGGGGCCCCGTGGTTCACGCCTGTGATCCCAGCACTTTGGGAGGCTGAGTAGGACAGATCACCTAAGGTCAGGAGTCAGAGACCAGCCTGGCCAACATGGCAAAACTCCATCTCTACTAAAAATACAAAACTAGCTGGGTGTGGTGGTGCATGCATGCCTGTAGTCCCAGCTACTTGGGAGGCTGAGGCAGGAGAATCACTTGAACCCAGGAGGCAGAGGTTGCAGTGAGTGGAGATCACTCCACTGCACTCCAGTCTGGGTAACAGAGTGAGATTCCATCTCAAACACACACACACACACACACACACACACAGAGTCTACTTTCCTGTAACACACCCACACCCCACCTGTCCTAGCTCTGCTCTCGGGAGTAACACAAAAGAGCTAATCCTTTTCCACATGACAGCCCTTAAAATATTTGAAGACTGTATCAAGTTTCCCCAGAGCCTTCTTTTTATGGGGTGAAACCTCCCAGTTGTGACCAGACATGTCCTCTCCATAGGAAATTGCTGACTGGAGTCTCTTCAGCTCAGTGGCCCAGCATAGGAGCTTTAGAATCACTAGGCTTGGGTTCAAGTCCATGTTCCCACCCTTTCCAGCCACCTGACCTGGACTAAATCACTTCTCAGACTTTACTTTCCTCCATTGGATAAACTGCAGAGCAATAGTAGCCATGACATAGGGTTGCTGGTTTGGCCACATTATGATTTTTTTCTTTCTTTCTTTCTTTTTTTTTTTTTTTTGAGACAGAGTTTCACTGTTATTGCCCAGGCTGGAGTGCAGTGGCACAGTCTTGGTTCACTACAACCTCTGCCTCCCAGGTTCAAATGATTTTCCTGCTTCAGCCTCCCAAGTAGCTGGGATTACAGGCACCCGCTACCATGCCCGGCTAATTGTTTGTATTTTTAGTAGAGACAGGGTTTCTCCATGTTGGCCAGGCTGGCCTCGAACTCCTGACCTCAGGTGATCCACCCACCTTGGTCTCCCAAAGTGCTGGGATTACAGGCGTGAGCCACTGCTGGCTTTTTTTTTTTTTTTTGAGACAGAGTCTTACTCTGTCACCTAGCCTGAAGTGCAGTGGCACGATCTTGGCTCACTGCAACCTCCTCCCAAGTTCAAGCGATTCTCCTGCCTCAGCCTCCTGGTAGCTGGGACTACAGGCACCCGGCACCACACTTGATCACACTGATTTTTTTGGTGGGTTCTTTCCTCCATAAGAAAAAAAGTGTTTTAAATCATAGTTTATGACTGTGTTAGTATAAAGATGAATATAACAAGGCCTGGTGCAGTGGCTCACGCCTGAAATTCCAGCACTTTGGGAGGCCAAGGTGGGAGAATGACTTCATCCCTAGAGTTCAAGACCAGCCTGGGCAACATGGCAAGACCCTTTCTCTACAAAAAATTAAAAAAATAAAAATTAGCCAGAAGTGGTGGCATGTACCTGTGGTCCCAGCTCCTCGGTGGGCTGAGGTGGGAAGACAGCTTGAGCCCAGGAGGTCAAGGCTGCAGTGAGCCATGATTGTACCACTGCACTCCAGCCTGGACGCCAGAGCTCCTGCTCACAAATACCAAAAACTAAAAACCAAAAATTATATATTACATATATATATGTAATAAAGGCAGGGTTATATTTATTTTCTCTTCTGATTTTAAAAGAATTAAAACATTTACATGGGACCCTAAAAGTATTGTGGGCCTTATGCACCATGCTTCCTGTAAGTTCATAGGCCCTGGCTGCTGGAAGGAAGGAAAAAGAGAAAACATGGCAAATATGTAAAATGCTTAGCACGGCACTGGGCCTGGCTTTTTGTAACTTAATAAATGGTGATCAAAAATTAAAAAGGGCAGTGCAGGCCAGGTGCAGTGGCTCACGCCTGTAATCTCAGCACTTTGGGAGGACAGGCGGGCGGATCACGAGGTCAGGAGTTTGAGACCAGCCTGGGCAACACAGTGAAACCCTGTGTCTACTAAAAACTACAAAATTAACCAGGCATGGTGGCACACACCTGTAATCCCACCCACCTGGGATGACTGAGGCAGGAGAATTGCTTGAACCCGGGAGGTGGAGGTTGCAGGGAGCCGAGATCACGCCATTGCACTCCAGCCTGGGCAACAAGAGTGAAACTCTGTCTCAAAAAAAAAAAAAAAAAAAAAAAAAAAAAAAAAAGGCAGGGGGTGCAGTGCAGAGAAGAGAGTGTAACCCTGGAGAACTCTGCAGAGCTTTTGTTTTCGTTTTGTTTTTTTTTTTTCTTTTTTTTTCTTTTTTTTTTTTTGAGATGGAGTCTCGCTCTGTCACCTAGCCTAGCACAATCTCTACTCACTGAAACCTCCGCCTCCCGGGTTCAAGTGATTCTCCTGCCTCAGCCTCCTGAGTAGCTGGGATTACAGGTGCCAGCCACCACCATGCCTGGCTAATTTGTTGTATTTTTAGTAAAGAATGTGGTTTCACTATATTGGCCAGGCTGGTCTTGAACTGCTGACCTCAGGTGATCTGCCCGCCTTGGTCTCCCAAAGTGGTGGGATTATAGGCGTGGGCCACCGCACCCGGCCTGTGGAGCTTTCTTTTTTTTTTTTTTTTTTTTTTTGAGACGGAGTCTCGCTCTGTCACCCAGGCTGGAGTGCAGTGGCCGGATCTCAGCTCACTGCAAGCTCCGCCTCCCAGGTTCACACCATTCTCCTGCCTCAGCCTCCCGAGTAGCTGGGACTACAGGCACCTGCCACCTCGCCCGGCTAAGTTTTTGTATTTTTAGTAGAGACGGGGTTTCACTGTGTTAGCCAGGATGGTCTCGATCTCCTGACCTCGTGATCCACCCGTCTCGGCCCCCCAAAGTGCTGGGATTACAGGCTTGAGCCACCTCGCCCGGCCGGAGCTTTCTTTATTGGCATGCATTGGGACTTGCAGACTCAGCTTCAGTTGAGTGCAAGTGACAGAGTTCCTGGGTCCATGTTTTCTCAGCGTGTCCACAAGACTCTTGCGAGAGATTCTGCAAAAAGACACACAGTCTATGGCATTTATTTTGAGAGAAGAGAAAGTATATGTTTAGGGACATGTGCATGAAGAATTCTGGAAGGATAAAGCAGAGATTAATGTATAGCTGCTACCTATGGGGAAGGATTGATTGGGAATATTGGGAGTAGGTCCAGGAGTGGGAGACAGTCTTTCCACTGTGTGCCTACTTACAGTTTTGACGTGTAAACAATGATAATAGAGTGCTGATTCAAAAATCTTAATAATTTCTTTTTTTTTTCTTTTGTGATGGAGTCTCACTCTATCTCCCAGGCTGGAGTGCAGTGGCACGATCTCAGCTCACTGCAACCTCTGCCTCCCGGGTTCAAGCGGTTCTCCTGCCTCCACCTCCTGAGTAGCGAGAATAACACTTGTGCACCACCACACCCCGCTAATTTTTCTATTTTTAGTAGAGACAGGGTTTCACCATGTTGGCCAGGCTGGTCTTGAACTCTTGACCGCTGGTGGTCTGCCAGCCTCGTCCTCCCAAAGTGTTAGGATTACACGCTTGAGCCACTGCACCTGGCTCAAAAATCTTTGTAATTTTTTTGACTGTCCTAAATTATTTATTAGGTATGAGTTTTACAAACTTTACTTATATTAGCGGCAACAGTGGAGATTGAGAGTATTGCGCCTTCTCCAAGCTGCCCGGCAAGAACCACCAACAGTGTGGTGGCACTTATTGCCCTTTCCAAGGCCATGGCTCTTTTGGCCTGCACATGTCAGCTCATGCATCTCCTTGTGCTTGTGAACCGGTTTGGTGATCCACTGGGTGTCAGGATTTCTTCTGATAGCTTTATGGAATGGATCAATGAGGATAACCTCAAAAAATCTGTATGTGGAATCTTCACCAACCCAATAAGAATTCAGGACTCTTAGAGCCCCGCAGTGGCGTCCAACTCACTCCTCTGCAATCAACTGAAGGCTTCAGTTAATACCATGATGGACAGGCTTGCCGTAAGTTGCATCCTTAGGAATTGGGCATTTTCGGCCATCACAGAGAATACGAATCCTATATATAACATAACCTTGCTTGGGCTTGTAGCCCAGCTGGTGCACTTTATTGGGCTGGGTGGGGCGGGGAGCCCCATGGAGAGCAGAGAGCTGGCGGTACTGCCAGCAGCAGACCCTCAGAAGAAAGCTTATGACATCAGACTGCTTCTTTCTCCATAGCTCCTAGGTGTACTTGTATGCACCCATCTTGGCTTACCTGATGGCTGCTGCCAGACAGAAAGGTCAAAAATCTTAATAATTTTTATTTTGAAAAATATATGCATGTGGTTAGAAAAAACTTCGAACAGTTCAAAAGGGTGAAAAGCAATCTCCTTCTTGTACCCAAGGAGTACCTGGTAAGATATAACATCTCATACAGGACTTACAAAACCTCTATGGAAACTATTTTAAAAATGTGTTGAGAGAGTAAAGAAGACCTAAATAAATGGAGAGATATACATGTTCATTAATTGGAAGAGCCTAGACTCAAAGGCGCCAACTCTTGTATTGATTCATAGATCAAATGAAATCCCAATGAAAAGCTCAGCTTTTTTTTTTTTTTTTTTTTTTTTTTTTTTGGTAGAACTTGACAATCTGATTCCAAAACTGATAGGGGAATAAAAGGGAGTCAGAGTACCCAAGACACTCTTGGGAGGAAAAAACAAAACCAAAAATGAACTGTGGGCTGGGTGCAGTGGCTGACGCCTGTAATCCCAGCACTTTGGGAGGCTGAGGTAGGCAGATCATCTGAGATCAGGAGTTTGAGACCAGCTTGGCCAACATGGTGAAACCCCGTCTCTACTAAAAATACAAAAATTAGCTGGGTGTGGTGGTGGGTGCCTGTAGTCCCAGCTACTTGGGAGGCTGAGGCAGGAGAATCACTTGAACCCAGGAGGCAAAGACTGCAGTGAGCTGAGACTGTGCTACTGCACTCCAGTCTGGCAATAGAGCGAGACTCTGTCTCAAAAAAAAAAAAAAAAAAAAAAGCTAGACATGAAGTTAGGGAGAGGGTAGACAAACCAGAACCCACATTTCTTTTTTGTTGTTGTTGTTTATTTTTCCATTATAGCCATTCTAGCACAATTAGAGTAATGTCTTATTGTGGTCTGTTGAAATATTTTAAAGGAAGTTACAGAGTTCATGATAGATTACATCAAGTGCCATGCTATACATGTCTAAAAATACACGTTTATGGATTAGAAGACTTAATATTGTTAAGATGAAAATACTACCCCAAACTGATCTATAGACTTGATATAATCCCTATGAAAACCCTAATGTCGTTGTTTGCAGACTTGGAAAATTCAAACCTAAAATTCACATGGTATTGCACCCAATAGCTAATCTTGAAAAATGAGCAGAGTTGGAAGACTCACACTTGGCGATTTCAGAATTTACCACAAAGCAACAATAATCAAAATGTTTGGTCTTGGTAGGAGGATAGGCATATAGATTAGTGGAACAGAGTTGAGAGTCTGGAAATAACCCATACATCTATGGTCAATTTTTTTTTTTTTTTTTTGACAAAGTCTCACTCTGTCACCCAGGCTGGAGTACAAAATTATCATGCCTGTAAGTTCTGAAATATTTTTCTCTTATTATTTCATCTACAGTTTTTTTTTTCTTTTTTCTTTTGCTGTGTTTTGTCAATTTTTCTGAAATGCTTATTATTTAGATGTGGGATCTTTTTGTGTGACCTTCTGATGTTCTCTATTTTCTCTGATCTATGCAAGATTCTAGCAATTTTTTCTTCTTCTCTTTTCTTCTTTTACTTCTTGCTTTCTTAATTTCTGAGAGCTCCTTTTTGTTCCCTGAATGTTCCTTTTAAAAGATATACTGGTCGGGTGCAGTGGCTCACACCCGTAATACCAGCACTTTGGGAAGCCAGTAGGAGGATCGTTTGAAGTCAGGAATTTCAGAGAAGAATTCTGCAATCTCCTCGCTAAAGGCTGTGGTAGTCATACCTGTACCTATGAATAATTCTACCCAAAGCTGGACATCTTAGCTTACGCCTATAACCCCAGTACTTTGGGATGCTGAGGCGGGTGGATCACCTGAAGTCAGGAGTTTGAGACAAGCCTGGCCAACATGGTGAAACCCCGTCTCTACTAAAAATACAAAAATTGGCTGGGCGTGGCAGTGCATGCCTGTAATCCCAGCTATTTGGGAGGCTCAGGGAGGAGAACTGTTTGAACCCGGAGCCGAGATCATGCCATTGCACTCCAGTCTGGGCAACAAGAGTGAAATTCCATCTCAAAAATAAAATAAAATAAAAATAAAAAGTTCTAACCAACGAGGTATGATTGAAAATGACACACATCTTTGTCAATCATACTTCATCAGTTAGAATTATTATTATTATTATTTGAGACAGGGTCTTGCTCTGTTGCCCAAGCTGGAGTGCAGTGTTATGATCTTGGCTCACTGCAGCCTCTGCTTCCCTGGATCAACTGATTCTTCTATCTCAGCCTCCCAAGTAGCTGGGATTACAGGCATGCACCACCATGCCCAGCTAATTTTTTGCATTTTTAGTAGAAATGGGGTTTCACTATGTTGGCCAGGCTTGTCTTGGACTCCTGACCTCAGGTTATCCACCTGCCTTGGCCTCCCAAAGTGCTGGGATTACAGGCGTGAGCCACCATGACAAGACTGGTTAGAATTATTCAGAGAATAATTGAACAATTATTCTGTGAACAACCTGTAAAGAACAACCTGAAAATTAAACAAGGAAAAGAAAATTAAGACAATTCCACTTGCAATAACACCAAAAAGAATAAAAATACTTAGTAATAAATTTAACAAAAGATGTTCAAAATTTGTACACTCAAAGCCATGCTGAAAGACATTAAGGAGGACCTAAACAAATAGAAAGACATCCCATATTCATGGATTGGAAGGCTCAATATTGTTAAGATGTCAACACTACCCAAAGCAATCTACAGATTTAATGCAATTCCAATGGCCTTTTCAGCAGAAATGGAAAAGCTGATTCTCAAATTCATACGGAATTGTAAAAGACTCCAAGTAGCCAAAACATTATTGAAAGAGAAGAACAAAGTTGGAGGACTCACATTTCTTGATTTTAAAGCTTACTACAAAGCTACAGTAATCAGTACAGTGTGATATTAGCATAAGAACAGACATATAAACCAATGAAATAGAATTGAGAATCCACAAATAAACCTATACAATTATGGTCAATTGATTTTCAACAGGTGTGCTAAGACAATTCGATGGGAGAAAAAATAGCCTTTTAAAAAAATTGTCCTAGGAGCACTGGATAAACATGTACAAAAGGATGAAGTTGGACTCTAACCTTGCAATTACCTTAAAAATTATAATAAATATAAGAACTAAAACTATAAAACTCTTAGAAGAAAACGTAAGGATGAATTTTCATGATCTTTGACTTGGCAATGAATTCTTAGATATGATACCAAAAGTACAAGCCAAAAAAGAAAAATAGACAAAGTAGACTTCATCAAATTAAAAACTTTTGTGCATTGAAGGATATTAAGAAAGTGAAAAGACAATGTACAGAATGAGAGAAAATATTTGCACACCATGTATCTGATAAAGGCCCATGTTTTAATGTAATTAAAACATGAACAAAGTTAATTTGTGCAGCAGTGATAAAAAAGGGAAACAAATATTAACAAAGGACTTGAATAGACATTCCTGGAAGATACATGAATCGCCAACAGGCACACAAAAAGATGTTTAACATCATTAGTCTTTAGAGAAACACAAATAAAAACCATAATGAGGTCTCAGTTCACACACTAGGATAGTTACAATTTTTTTAAAAAGTGTGTGTGTTGGGGGGTGCAGCTGGGAGCAGTGACTCATGCCAGCACTCTGGGATGCCAAGGCAGAAGGATCACTGAAGTCCAGGAGTTTGAGACCAGCCTGGGCGACATAGCAAGACTGCTATCTCTCCAAAAAATTGAAAAATTAGCTGGGAGTGGTGGCACACACCTGTGGTTCTAGCTACTTGGGAAACTGAGTCCGGAGGATTGAACCCAGGAATTTGAGGTTGTAGTGAGCTATGATCATGCCACTGCATTCTAGCCAGAGCAATAGGGCAAGATCCTATCTCTAAATTACATAAATAAATAAATAAGTAAATATGCAGAAAATAACAAATGCTGGCAGGAATGTGGAGATGTTGGAACCCTCGTGCACTGCTGGTGGAAATATAAAATGGTTCAGCTGCTGAGAAAAACTATTTAATGGTTCCTCAAAAAGTTAAACACAGAATTACCATATATCTCAGCAATTCTACTCCTAGAATATTCCCAAAGTAAATGAAAACATGTGCTGACAGAGATGCACATACACACATGTTGACAGAGGCACTACTCACAATAGCCAACAGGTGGAAGGAGTCCAAATGTTGATCAACTGATGAATGCATAAACACACCGCAATGTATCCATACAATGGAATATTAATAAGCCATAAAAAGGAATGAAGCACTGATACATACTACAAAGTGGAAGAACTGCAAAGACATTATACTAAGTGAAAGAAGCCAGACAAAAGGTAATATAGTGTATAACTCCATTTACAGTTGATTTTTTTTTTTTTTTTTTTCCTGAGACCGAGCCTCATTCTGTCACCTAGGCTGGAATGCAGTGGCGCGATCTCGGCTCACTGCAACCTCCGCCTCTCAGGTTCAAGCGATTCTCGTGCCTCAGCCTCTGAGTAGCTGGGACTATAGGCACCCACCACCATGCTCGGCAAATTTTTATATTTTTAGTAGAGAGAGGGTTTTGCCAGGTTGGCCAGGCTGGTCTCAAACTCCTGACCTCAGATGATCCACTGGCCTCGGCCTCCCAAAGTACTGGAATTACAGGTGTGAGCCACCACACCTGGCCTGATTATTTTATTCGTGGGTATCATGTTCTATAAAGCCACAGCAAACATAGAATTACCAAATATCGAACCACTGCTCCTAGGGGAAATTCAGTTCCTGCAAGCCTCTGGTCATAATATTTTCAATACATAATGTTTTATGTATGTTTCCATTTCAAGGTACCTTATTTAATATATATTGTTGAGCCAGGCATGGTACTCAACAAATTAAAACCTGTTGTGCACGCCTGTAATCTTAGCATTTTGGGAGGCCAAGGCGGGCAGATTGCTTGAGTCTGTGAGTTCGAGACCAGACTGGGTAACATGGTGAAACCCTGTCCCTACTGAAAATACAAAAATCAGCTGGGCATGATAGCACATGCTTGTAGTCCCAGCCACTTGGGGGACTGAGGCAGGAGGACCACTTTATCCCAGGAGGTCGAGGCTGCAGTGTACCAAGGTGGTACCACTGCACTACAGCCTGGGTGACAAAGTGAGACTCTGTCTCAAAAAAAGAAATACATATATGTGTGTGGGTGTGTATATATATGCATATATATGTATATATATGTATGCATGTATATATAGTTGATTCGTTAACATTAAACTCATTGTCAACAACAATACTATAACTCACACCTGAACAAAGCTTAACATATGTATTTTCTGTCTTCAGTTTTTTTTTTTTTCAAGAGACGAGGTGTCTGATGCCCAGGCTGGAGTGTAGTGGTGCCATCACAGCTCACTGCATCTTTGAACTTCAGGGCTCAAATGATCCTCCCAACTCAGCCTCCTGAGTAGCTGGGATTACAGACAAGCGTCATCACACCTTGCTGTAACACATGTATTTTCTTTTTATTTATCTATTTTTTTTGAGATGGAGTCTTGCTCTGTCGCCCAGGCTGGAGTGCGGTGGTGCGATCTCAACTCACTGCAACCTCCGCCTCCCGGGTTCAAGTGATTCTCCTGCCTCAGCCTCCTGAGTAGCTGGGACTACAGGCTCTCGCCACTATGGCCAGCTAATTTTTGTATTTTTAGTAGAGACAGGGTTTCACCATGTTGGCCAGGCTGGTCTCGAACTCCTGACCTCAAGTGATCCACCTGCCTTGGCCTCGCAAAGTGCTGGGATTACAGGCATGAGCCACTGTGCCGGGTCCAACACATGTATTTTCTTTTTTTTTTTTTTTTTTGAGACGGAGTCTCACGCTGTTGCCCAGGCTGGAGTGCAGTGGCGCGATCTCGGCTCACTGCAAGCTCCGCCTCCCGGGTTCCCGCCATTCTCCTGCCTCAGCCTCCTGAGTAGCTGGGACTACAGGCGCCCGCCACCGCACCCGGCTAATTTTTTGTATTTTTAGTAGAGACAGGGTTTCACTGTGGTCTCGATCTCCTGACCTTGTGATCCGCCCGCCTCGGCCTCCCAAAGTGCTGGGATTACAGGCTTGAGCCACCGCGCCCGGCCAACACATGTATTTTCTTAGCAACACCAGATAGCACTTCAGTGCTATGCTTGGGGGCCATTTCAAACAGCAAAATCAATAATAAATAGCACAGACATGTGAAAACTATGGCACACAAATGCTGCAAAAAGGACATCTGTGGCCTGGCGCAGTGGCTCACACCTGTAATCCGAGCACATTCGGAAGCTGAGGTGGGTGGATCACCTGAGGTCAAGAGTTCGAGACCAGCCTGAGCAATATGGCGAAACCCCATCACTACAAAAACTACAAAAATTAGCTGGTTGTGGTGGTGGGCACATGTAATCCCAGCCACTCAGGAGGCTGAGACAGGAGGATTGCTTGAACCTGGGAGGCAGAGGTTGCAGTGGGCTGAGATTGAGCTACTGCACTCCAGCCTGGATGACAGAGTGAGACTCTATCTCAAAAAAAAAAAAAAAAAAAAGAGAGAGACATTTACAATAGGACAGCTAAAACAAGAAGTCAGGGTGTGGCCTCATTTAACCTCAGATAGGAACATGTGTGTTGAGCAACTCAAATTTTTTTCTTTTTCTTTTTTTCCTTTTGAGACGGAGGCTCGCTTTGTCGCCCAGGCCCAGGCTGGAGTGCAACGACGTGATCTCGGCTTACTGCAAGCTCTGCCTCCTGGGTTCAAGTGATTCTCCTGCTTCAGTCTCCCGAGTAGTTGAGATTACAGGTGCCCACCACTATGTCTGGCTAATTTTTGTATTTTCAGTAGAGATGGGGTTTTGCCATGTTTGCCAGGCTGGTCTCAAACTCTTGACCTCAAATGATCCGCCAGCCTCAGCCTCCCAAAGTGTTGGGATTACAGGCGTGAGCCACCGCGCCCAGCCCTTTTTCATTTTTATTTTCATTTTTTTGAGACAGGGTTTTGCTCTGTCACCCAGACTGGAGGGCAGTGGCGCTACTGTGGCTCGCTGCAGCCTCAACTTCCCGGGCTCAAGTGATCCTCCCAGCCTCCAAAGTAGGTGTGACCAAAGGTGAGCACCACTACAGCCGGCTAATTTTTTTGTATATTTTTGGTAGAGACAGGGTTTTGCTATGTTGTTCAGGCTGGTCTCCTACTACTGAGCTCAAGCAATCCACCCACCTCAGCCTCCCAAAGTGCTGGGATTCCAGGTGTGAGCCATCACGACCAGTCAGGGATCTCACCATTCTTAAGTGCCCTCTCACTTAATTCTCCTGTTGATAGTTGCATTGATTACTCACTCCATCCTCTACGCTGTCTCTTGCTACATCTGGACTCTCTCTGATTTATCTTTTCAAAGACATTCATCTAGAATGTCTAATTTTTGTGGTTGGGATCAATATAGTTCACTTGCTTTATGGGGTGGGAGGAGTGTAACTGTTCTTTAAACTGAATTCCAGTTTTCAGTTATAACTCACTACAGTCTCCATGCTATATTCTGAATGTTTTTACCCCCCCAAATTCCTATGTTGAAATCCTAACCCCCAAGGTGATGGTATTAAGAGGTGAGACTTTGAGAGATGATTAAGTCTTAACAGTGGAGTCCTCATGATTGGGATTAGTGACCTTATAAAAGGGGACCCCAGGCTGGGTGTGGTGGCTCATGCCTGTAACAATTCAGCTACCAAGGCCCCCAAAGTGTTGAGATTGCTTGCTTGAGTCCAGTGGTTCGAGACCAGCCTGGGCAACACAGTGAGACACCATCTCCATTTAAAATTAAAATAATAATAAATAAATAAGAGGGACCCCAGAGAGATCCCCTGCCACTTACCATAGGAAGGCATAGTGAAAAGACAGCCATCTAGAAAAGCAGGTCCTCTCCAGACACTTCAATCTACCAGCACTTTGATCTGGGACTTGAGTACTGTGTTACAACAGCCATACATTGTGCTACTGATATTCCATATGTAATTGACGTTTTTGGGGTTTTTTTGTTTGTTTTTTGTTTTGTTTTTGTTTTGTTTTTGTGACAAAGTCTCCCTCTGTTGCCCAGGCTGGAGTGCAATGGCACGATCTTGGCTCACTGCAACCTCCACCTCCCCGGTTCAAGTGATTCTCCTGCATCAGCCTGTTGAGTAGCTGGGACTACAGGCATGCACCACCACACACAGCTAATTTTTGTATTTTTAGTAGAGACGGGGTTTTGCCATTTTGGCCAGGCTGGTCTCGAACACCTGACCTCAAGTGATCCGCCCACCTCGGCCTCCCAAAGCATTGGGATTATAGGAGTGAGCCGCCATTGCACCCAGTCTCTTTTCTATTCTATTTTTTTTTTTTTTTTAAATAAAAACAGGGGTCTCCCTATGTTGCCCAAGCTGGTCTGTAACTCCCGACCTCAAGTGATCTGCCTCCCTCACCCTCCCAAAGTGCTGGGATTACAGGCATGAGGCACCGAAACTGGCAGAATTTGAAGGTGAGGATTTGGGCTGGGCAAGGAAAGTCCAGGCAGAGCAAAGCTATGAGGAAGACTGAAGCCCAAGCCCAAGGTCTCTCATGGCAGTTAGGCCCTTTTTGGTAAAAGATCTGAAAGTCTGAATTTGGGGATCCTGTAAATAAAACGTTCATGGGTAGGGCTGAATCCAGGATGCAAATGAAGCCATCGCGAGTCCGTTTCTGTCCCTTTCTTGGCTTCTGCTTGCCCTATGTTGGCCCCAGCCTCAGACTTCATGTAGCAGGGACACGATGGATGTCGTTCAGGTACCTGGGTCCCCTCAGACTTTCAGTGAGAGGAGTCAGAAGACTGTCTTTCCCCAAATTGTTTTTTGTTTGTTTGTTTGTTTGTTTTCAGACGAAGTCTCACTCTGTTGCCCCAGGCTGGAGTGCAATGGTACCATCTCGGCTCGCTGCAACCTCTGCCTCCTGGGTTCAAGTGATTTTCATGCCTCAGCCTCCCAAGCAGCTGGGATTACAGGCACACGCTAGCACATCTGGCTAATTTTGTATTTTTAATAGAGACAGGGTTTCATCATGTTGGCCAGGCTGGTCTCGAACTGCTGACCTCAGGTGATCTGCCTGCCTTGGCCTCCCAAAGTGCTGAGATTACAGGCGTGAACCACTGCAGCTGGCTTCTTTCCCCAGATTCTTAGCTCAAATTGCATTGTGCCTCTGGGGCTGTGACTGGGTCACATGCTCTCTTTGAACCAATCACTGTGTCCAGATGAATGCAATGCACTCATTGGCTGAGGCTGGGGACACATTTTGGGCACAGGGAATGGCCTTTCAAAACGGTGCATCAGATCATGTCACTTTCCAATCTGAGTTCCTCTCCAGCAATGATTCTCAACCAGGTAGTCTGCCCTCTCAGGGGACATTTGGCACTGTAGGGAGACATTTTTGGTTGTTAAAATGCAAGGGTGTGTGTGCAGGTATATTCCTGGCATTTGGTCGGTAGGGGGCAAGAATGAGGCTAAAACATCCTGCAACGGGTCAGGTATGGTGGCTCAAACCTTTAATTCCAGAACTTCGGGAAGCCGAGGTGGGAGGAATGCCTGAACCCAGGAGTTTGACACCAGCCTGGGCAACACGACAGAACACCATATCTACAAAAAAAAAAAAAAAAAAAAAAACTTAGCTAGGCATGGTAGCACATGCCTGTGGACCCAGCTACTAGGAAGGTTGAGGCAAGAGGATCCCTTGATGCCAG
The DNA here is from genome assembly GCF_043159975.1 of Macaca nemestrina. Taxonomy (NCBI): domain Eukaryota; kingdom Metazoa; phylum Chordata; class Mammalia; order Primates; family Cercopithecidae; genus Macaca; species Macaca nemestrina. The sequence goes on from NC_092142.1 coordinate 15,913,008, forward strand.
GAATTTGAGGCTGTCGTGAGCTCTGATCATGCCATGCCACTCCAGCCTGGGTGACAAAGGGAGACCCTGTCATAAACAAACAAACAAACAAACAAACAAACAAAAAGGCCAAGCATGGTGGCTCACACCTGTAATCGCAGCACTTTGGGAGGCTGAGGCAGGCAGATCGTTTGAGCCAGGAGGATTGCTTGAGCCCAGGAGTTCAAGGCTGCAGTGAGCTATGATCGCATCACTGCACTCTGCACTGCATCAGGAGCAACAGAGCAAGACCTTCTCTAGCAAAAAAGTAAAACCCCTCAAAACCAGGTAAAGATATCTGCAAAGATAACAGGAAATAATATTTCTACCAAGGATACTGCAACTGTAAAGTGCCATGGTGACTTCCTACTGTGAACCACTGCTTTCTGACTTGCTGAGAAACTTTGTTCCATAAAATCATACATAGATAATTTGCAGTTTGAAAATATATCAGTACAGGCCGGGTGCAGTGGCTTACGCCTGTAATCCCAGCACTCTGGGAGGCCGAGGCAGGCGGATCACCTGAGGTCAGGAGTTCGAGACCAGCCTGATGAACATGGTGAAACCCCCGTCTCTACTAAAAACACAAAATTAGCCAGGCATGGTGGCGGGTACCTGTAATTGCAGCTACTTGGGAGGCTGAGGCAGGAGAATCACTTGAACTTGGGAGGTAGAGGTTGCAGTGAGCTGAGATCGTGCCATTGTACTCCAGCCTGGGCAATAACAGTGAAACTCTGTCTCCAAAAAAACCACAAAAGCAGCAACAACAACAACAACAAAAACAAACAAACAAAAAAACCAGAAAGAAAAGACAATATATCACTACAAATGAATTTTTTTCCTCTTCCTTGGAGGATCTGGGCACTTGGAAACCCAGGCACAGAAATTCAGATAAGTATTCTCTGAATAAAAAGGTCCACATTTATTAAACTTTAGAAGTTAATTTTTGCCTTTCTTTGGTGAAGCATCCCATAGTTGTTCAGTTGCTCTGATGTGCTCCTCTCCCTCCTTTTTTTTTTTTTGATACAGGGTCTCACTCTGTTGCCCAGGCTGTAGTCCTGTGGTACAATCACAGCTCAGTGCAGCCTCTACCTCCTGGGCTCAAGCAATCCTCCTAAGTCTCCCGAGTAGCTGGGAATACAGGCGTGTACCACCATGCTTAGCTAATTTTCATAGTTTGTAGAGATGGGGTTTTGCCATGTTGCCCTGGCTGGTCTTGAACTCCTGGCTTCAAGTGACCTTTTTGTTCAGGGAACACTTACCTAAATTCCTGTGCCTGGGTATCCAGGTGCCCAGATCTTCCAAGCAAGAGGAAAAAATTTCCTTTGTAGTGATATAGTTTCTTTTCCCTCCCTCCCTCCCTCCCTCCCCCTCCCTCCCTCCCTCCCTCCCTCCCTCCCTCCCTCCCTCCCTTCCTTCCTTCCTTCCTTCCTTCCTTCCTTCCTTCCTTCCTTCCTTTTCTTTCTTTTTTTTCTGACACAGTTTTGGTCTTGTCACCCAGACTGGAGTACAATGGCATGATTTCAGCTCACTGCAACCTCTACCTCCCATGTTCAAGCGATTCTCCTGCCTCTGCCTCCCAAAGTGCTGGGATTATAGGTGTGAACCGCCATCCATCCTCTTCCTGTTTTTAATAAGTGAATAAACCTGACTTTTTCTCACTAGGGGTTAGTCCCTGGTGGCCAAGCTGGCCTCGAACTCCTGGGCTTGAGCAATCCTCCACCTCAGCCTCTCAAAGTGCTGGGATTATAGGTGTGAGCCATCCGGTCAGCCTTATTTATGTATTTGTTATGGCTGCCTTTGCACTCCCATGATAGATGTGAGAAATGGTGGCAGACACTGCAGGGCCTGCAAAGCCTAAAATATTTACAATCTGGCTCTTTACAGAAAAGCTTTGCTGACCCCTGGTCGAAGTGTTCTGAGTACATAAGTGAGCAAAACATACCTAAATCCCTCCATCATGGAGCTGAAATTCTAGAGAGGAAAAATAAAAAGATTTACATACTTACAAGACACCATAAATACATCTAGTATATGACCTGTATATAACTTAGGGTAATTAAATGTGAAAAGAAGAAGTGACCGGGTGCAGTAGCTCACACCTGTAATCCCAGCACTTTGGGAGGCCAAGGTGGGCAGATCACCTGAGGCCAGGAGTTCAAGATCAGCCTGGCCAACATGGCAAAACCCCATCTCTACTAAAAATACAAAAATTAGCTCGGCATGGTGGTACGAACCTGTAATCCCAGCTACTCGGGAAGCTAAGTCGGGAGGAAACACCATGCCCGGCCTGCTTCCACTTTTTGGCTACTGTGAATAATGTTGCTGTGAACATGGGTGTACAAATACCTGTTCAAACCCCTGCTTTCACTTCTTCTTCTTTTTTTTTTTTTAATGGAGTTTCACTCTTGTTGCCCAGGCTGGAGTGCAATGGCGCAATCTCGGCTCACCACAACCTCTGCCTCTCGGGTTCAAGCGATTCTCCTGCCTCAGCCTCTCGAGTAGCCGGGATTATAGGCATGCGGCACCAACCATGCCTGGCTAATTTTATATTTTCATTAGAGATGGGGTTTCTCCTTGTTGGTCAAGTTGGTCTTGAACTCCTGACCTCAGGTGATCCACCCGCTTCAGCCTCCCAATGTGCTGGGATTACAGGTGTGAGCCACTGCGCCTGACCTCACTTCTTTTGGTGATATACCTAGAAGTAGAATTGTTGTATCTTTTTCCAGCAGGACTTTTTTTTTTTTTTTTTTTTTTTTTGAGACGGAGTCTCACTGTGTCTCCCAGGCTGGAGTGCAGTGGCGTGATCTCAGCTCACTGCAAGCTCCGCCTCCCGGGTTCACGCCATTCTCCCGCCTCAGCCTCCCAAGTAGCTGAGACTACAGGCGCCCGCCACCACGCCCGGCTAGTTTTTTGTATTTTTAGTAGAGACAGGGTTTCACCATGTTAGCCAGGATAGTCTCGATCTCCTGACCTCGTGATCCACCCGCCTCGGCCTCCCAAAGTGCTGGGATTACAGGCTTGAGCCACCGCGCCCGGCCTCCAGCAGGATTTTATACCAAGGACAAAGGGAGGCCATTGGAGGCTGTATGCAGGGTGCTTTACTAGGTCCCCTGGGGCTGCTGTGAGGGGTTCTGATTGTAGTGGGGAGAGAAAAGAAGTGGGGAGACCAAGGAGGAGGTAGGTGCAGAAGTTCAGGTCAGAGATAGCAGCAGCTTTGAGGTCCCAGTCTGGGGCAGGTGCTCACGCCTGTAATCCCAGCACTTTGGGAGGCCAAGGCGGGTGGATCACTTGAGGTCAGGAGTTGGAGACCAGCCTGGCCAACATGGAGAAACCCCGTCTCTACTAAAAATACAAAAATTAGCTGGGAGTGGTGGTGTTCACCTGTGGTCCCAGCTACTTAAGAGGCTGAAGCAGGAGAATCACTTGAACTTGGGAGACAGAGGTTGCAGTGAGCCGAGAACCTGCCACTGCACTCCAGCCTGGGCGACAGAGCGAGGGAATCTCAAAGATAAATAAATAAATAAAAATAAATAAAATGCTCTCAGTCTGACTGGGGAGGCCATATAGGGCAAATAAATAAATGAATGATTACGAATAGTGAAAAGTACTCCTAAATGAATGAAGAAGAACACAATGCTATGATTACAGGAAATAAAAAGAGGAACTCTGGCATTCTGTATGCTATTTACCAGTTTAGTGATGCTTGAAATCCAAAATCCAAATCTTGCATTTTAATCATCAGTCACTTTGCTGCCAGTTGAGTGGGTTTGATGCAGTGCCCAGAGTCTCTTGGTCTAAGGGTTTGTTACATTATGAGAGCCCCTAATGGGGAGGGAGGGGCTTAGAAAGAAGGCAAAGCGGGTGGTTTGAGCCTGTGGCTAAAAGAATTGCACGGAGAGGCTTGGTGGTTAGGAGCAGAGCTGAGCCTTATCTCTGCCACATCCCAGTTGTTGGATCTGGAACGTGTTACTTCGTCCCTCTAAACCCAGTTTCTGCTTTTAGAAAATGGTAGACTAATTTGTTTGGTCTATAATTACTTCCTTCTTTGTTTTGGTCACTCCTGTGTCTACAGCAACTATTACAGTGCCTGGCACACAGGAGACCCACAAGACATTTCTTTCATGCTTTGCTTCCCCTCCCCTCCCGTCCCCTCCCCTCCCCTCCCCTCCCCTCCCCTCCCCTCCCCTCCCCTCCCCTCCCCTTCCCTTCCCTTCCCTTCCCTTCCCTTCCCTTCCCTTCCCTTCCCTTCCCTTCCCTTCTCTCTCTTCCTCTCAAGTGATTCTCCAGCCTCCGCCTCCCGAGTAGCTTGGATTACAGGCATGTGCCACCATGCCTGGCTACTTTTTGTATTTTTAGTAGAGAGGGTGTTTTACCATATTGGTCAGGCTGGTCTTGAACTCCTGACCTCAGGTGATCCACCTGCTTGGGCCTCCCAGAGTGTTGGGATTACAGGCGTGAGCCACCGTGCCCGGCTCACATTTATTTATTTTCTATTTTAATTTTTTTTTTTTTTTTTTTTTTGAGACGGAGTCTCCCTCTGTTGCCCAGGCTGGAGTACAGTGGCCAGATCTCAGCTCACTGCAAGCTCCGCCTCCCGGGTTCATACCATTCTCCTGCCTCAGCCTCCCGAGTAGCTGGGACTACAGGCGCCCGTCACCTCGCCCGGCCAGATTTTTTGTATTTTTTAGTAGAGACGGGGTTTCACCGTGTTAGCCAGGATGGTCTTGATCTCCTGACCTCGTGATCCACCCGTCTCGGCCTCCCAAAGTGCTGGGATTACAGGCGTGAGCCACCGCGCCCGGCCTTCTATTTTAATTTTTTAAATTGAGGCTGCACACTGTGGCTCATGCCTGTAATCCCAGCGCTTTGGGAGGCTAAGGGAGGAGGGTCACCTGAGGCCAGGAGTTCAAGACCAGCTTGGGTAACATAGTGAGAGCCCTTTTTAAAAAACATTACAAAAAAATGTTAGCCAGGCATGGTGGTGTATCCTATAGTCACAGCTACTTGGGAGGCTGAGGCAGGAGGATTGCTTGAGTCCAAGAGTTTCAGGCTGCAGTGAGCACCACTGCTCTCTAGCCCGGGCAACAGAGCAAGAGCAAGATCATATCTCAAAGAATTTTTTAAATTGAGTTTAATTTTCATAGAGCAAAGTACAGCAGCTTTAAATGTCCTCTTGATGATTTTTTTTTTTTTTTTTTTTTTGAGACGGAGTCTTGCTCTGTCACCCAGGCTGGAGTGCAGTGGCCGGATCTCAGCTCACTGCAAGCTCCGCCTCCCGGGTTTACGCCATTCTCCTGCCTCAGCCTCCCGAGTAGCTGGGACTACAGGCGCCCGCCACCTCGCCCGGCTATTTTTTTGTATTTTTTAGTAGAGACGGGGTTTCACCGTGTTAGCCGGGATCGTCTCTCGATCTCCTGACCTCGTGATCCGCCCGTCTCGGCCTCCCAAAGTGCTGGGATTACAGGCTTGAGCCACCGCGCCCGGCCTGATTTTTTTTTTTTTTTTTGAGACAGAGTTTTGCTCTGTTGCCCAGGCTGGAGTGCAGTGGCATGATCTCTGCTCACTGCAACCTCTGCCTCCTGGGTTCAAGTGATTCTCCTGCTGCAGCTTCCAGAGTAACTGGCATTACAGGCTGCACCAGGACACCTGACTAATTTATGTATTTTTTAGTAGAGGTGCGGTTTCACCTTGTTGGCCAGGCTGGTCTTGAACTCCTGACCTCCGACCTTGGCTTCCCAAAGTGATGGGATTACAGGCATGAGCCACTGCACCCAGCCAAGCTCAATGAATTTTAAAATATTAATGTGTGTGTATGTGTGTGTATATATATGTATGTGTGTGTATATATGTGTGTGCGTGTGTATATACGTATATTTAAAACCACATAACTACCACCAAATCAAGTTATAGAACATTTCCATCTCCCTAGGACATTTCTTCCTATTTTGGGACTTTGAGCAACATATTACTATTATTATTCAGAGACAGGGTCTACCTCTGTTGCCCTGGCTGGAGTGCGGTGTTGCAATTGCACACAATTCACTGCAGTCTGGAACTCCTGGGCTCAAGCAATTCTCCTATCTCAGTTTCCTGAGTAGCTAGGATCACAGGCGTGTGCCTACATGCCCAGCTAATCTTTAAAATTGTTTTGTTGAGGCAGGCGTGGTGGCTGACGCCTGTAACCCCAGCACTTTGGGAGGCCGAGGCAGGTGGATCACGAGGTCAGGAGTTTGAGACCAACCTGGCCAACATGGTGAAACCCCGCCTCTACTAAAGATACAAAAAAGTAGCCAGGCCTGGTGGCACGCACCTGTAGTCCTAGCTACTTGGGAAGCCGGGGCAGGAGAATCACTTGAACTCGGGAAGCAGAGGTTGCAGTGAGCCAAGATCACGCCACTGCACTCCAACCGGGCAACAGGGCAACAGTCTGTCTCAAAAAATAAAAAAAATAGAAATTTGTTTTGTAGAAATGAGGTCTCACTGTGTTGCCCAGGCTGGTCTCAAACTTCTGGCCTGAAGCAATCCTCCTGCCTGGGCCTCCCAGATTGCTGGTATTACAGACATGAGCCATGGCGCTTGGCTCTCGAATAATGTATATTCGTTTTACTTATTGTTGAACACCCTGTAAATGGGATCATGGCAAATATGCTCATTTGTGTCTGGCTTGTTTTGCTCCTTGTTATGTTTTGTGGGATTCATACATATTGTTGCTATTATGAACACTTTTTGTAGATGTGTTTTGGTGGATGTAAACTCACCTTTCTTTTGCAGGCGAGTGGAATTGCTGTGTCACTATGTAATTGTATGTTTCACTTATACAAATTGTTAGTTTTCTTTTGTTTTGGAGATGGAGTCTCGCTCTGTCACCGGGGCTGGAGTGAAGTGTGTGATCTTGGCTCAGAGCAACCTGTGCCTTCTGGGTTCAGGCAACTGTTGTGCCTCAGATCCCCAAGAAGCTGGGACTACAGGCGTGCGCCACAAGGCCCAGCTAATTTGTTTTTTTTTTTTTTTTTTTTGAGACAGAGTCTTACTCTGTCACCCAAGCTGGAGTACACTGGCACCACCTCAGCTCACTGCAACCTCCGCCTCCTGGGTTCAAGCAATTCTCCTGCCTTAGCCTCCTGAGTAGCGTGGATTACAGGCATGCACCACCATGCCTGGCTAATTTTTTGTATTTTTAGTAGAGATGGGGGTTTCCTCATGTTAGCCAGGCTGGTCTTGAACTCCTGAGCTCACGCAATCCATCTACCTTGGCCCACCTTTTTGTATTTTTTGTAGAGATGGGGTTTCACCATGTTGCTCAGGCTGGTCTCAATCTCCTGAGCTTAAGAGAGCCACCTGCTTCAGCCTCCCAAAGTGCTGGGATTACAGGCCTGAGCCACTGCACCCGGCCAAATTGTTAGTTTTCCAAAGTAGTTGAGCCAATTTATACATCTCCTAACAGAGCGTGCCTGTTCCCGTAAATCCACGTCTTTGTCTGCACTTGGAATTTTCAGTCTTTCTTTCCAGTCACTCTGGTGGGTGTATGATGGTATTTCACTGGGGTTTTATTTGCATTTCCCTGATGACTAATGATGTTGAGCACGTTTTCATGTGCTTGCTCAATAAATATTTGTTGAAAGGATGAATAAAGTGTGAATGAATAAAACATGGAAAGAAATCCAACTCTGTCTTGTGCTCTGCCTAAAACCCACCAGTGGCTCCCACTGCCCCGCTGTTGGCCGACAGGTACCTGCCTGCCCTGGCTCCTTCTGACCTCTCCTGCTCCAGATGGATTTCTTTTGCTTCCTTCTCAGGGTTCCTGCCACCCAGGCTGTTTTCAGTTTCCTCCAAGGACCCTCCCTGCTTCATAACTTTGCTACAAACTCTCTTCTTCTGCCCAGAACACAACCCAGGCCCCAGGAACCCAGATTCATTCCTTGTATCTCAGTTTGAAAGCCTCTTCCTCCAGGAAGCCTTCTCTGACTTTCACCCTCAGCAGGGGTGGTGTAAATTGCTAACTTAGGCCCACTTTTGCCCACTTTTTTTGTTTTTGTTTCTGAGCCGGAGTCACACTTTGTCATCCAGGCTGGAGTGTAGTGGGGCCATCTCAGCTCACTGCAACCTCCACCTCCTGGGTTAAAGTGATTCTCCTGCCTCAGCCTCCTGAATAGCTGGGATTACAGGCACCCACCACAACACACAGCTAATTTTTGTATTTGTATTTTTATTATTTATTTATTTATTTTGAGACAGAGTCTTGCTTTGTCGCCCAGGCTGGAGTGCAGTGGCATGATCTTGGCTTACTGCAACCTCCGCCTCCAGGTTCAAGTGATTCTCCTGCCTCGGCCTCCCGAGTAGCTGAGATTGCAGTTGCCTGCCACCACACCCAGCTAATTTTTGCGTTTTTAGTAGAGATGTGGTTTTACCATATTGGTCAGACTGGTCTTGAACTCCTGACCTTAAGTGATCTGTCTGCCTTGGCTTCCCAAAGTGCTGGGATTACAGACGTGAACCACCATGCCTAGTCACCACTTTTTCTTTCTAGCTGTGACCATAGTTGTAAATATCTCCCCTCCCCGGCCTTTTTTTTTTTTTTCTGAGACGGGATCTCGCTGTGTTACCCAGGCTGCAGTGCAACGGTGCGATCATAGCTCACTGCAGCCTTGAACTCCTGGGCCAAGTGAACCTCCCACGTCGGCCTCCCAAAGCACTGAGATTACATGCGTGAGTCACCGCTTCTGGCCTGTAAATACCCTTTCAAAAATATAGTATTTGATTAACATCTGCCATCTTACCATAAGAAACACTTAAAAAAAAATCCCAATTCAAGGCCGGGCGCGGTGTCTCAAGCCTGTAATCCCAGCACTTTGGGAGGCCGAGACGGGCGGATCACGAGGTCAGGAGATCGAGACCATCCTGGCTAACACGGTGAAACCCCGTCTCTACTAAAAATACAAAAAACTAGCCGGGCGAGGTGGCGGGCGCCTGTAGTCCCAGCTACTCCGGAGGCTGAGGCAGGAGAATGGCGTAAACCCGGGAGGCGGAGCTTGCAGTGAGCTGAGATCCGGCCACTGCACTCCAGCCTGGGCTACAAAGCAAGACTCCGTCTCAAAAAAAAAAAAAAAAAAAAATCCCAATTCAAAAAAAATCCCAATCTTTTACGCTGTACAAGAGTAGCAATTTCGGCCAGGCGCGGCGGCTCACGCCTGTAATCCCAGCACTTTGGGAGGCCGAGGTGGGCGGATCACGAGGTCAGGAGATGGAGACCATCCTGGCTAACACAGTGAAACCCCGTCTCTACAAAAAATACAAAAAAAATTAGCCGGGCATGGTGGCGGGCGCCTGTATTCCCAGCTACTTGGGAAGCACAGGCAGGAGAATGGCATGAACATGGGAGGTGGAGCTTGTAGTGAGCTGAGATGGCGCCACTGCACTCCAGCCTGGGCGACAGAGCAAGACTCCGTCTCAAAAAAAAAAAAAAAAAAAAAGAGTAGTAATTTTATATTGTTCCTAGCAAAACATCTGGCATATAGTAGTAAATGCTCAATAAATATTTGTTGACAGTATAAAGGTCAAGCAACAGCACAATTGGCATTATTACATGAAAGTAATTATCCCTTAGAAACTCATTCACCCTTGGGGGACCTGGGTCAATAAAAAAAATCACTGAAAACAATCCTATCTACCTTCCTCCTTCCCTCGCTAGGTCCTTTGTGGTTGGGGGGCTGTCTCAAATGCACACACACTTTGTTTTATTTGGTGCAGCTGTTGTGTGCATGTTTTACGGAAACCACACATCAGGCAGGAGATTAAGGAGGAGAGGAGAAAAGAAAGGCATCGCTGATATCACAGTGAAATTTACACTCCGAGGCCTCGCCCTAACTCCTCTGTCTCTGCCTGTCTGCCTATGCAACAGTTCAAAAGCAATATGGCACAATAGATGGTATTATAGACTTCCGACCTCCCTGGCTAGACTTCTTGGGTTCAAAGTTTGGCTTAATCACTTACAATGTAAATAATCCCTGACAATTTACTGTCTTTCTGGGTCTTAGTCTCCTCATCTGCAAAATGGGGATAATACTACCTCTTACCTCATGGGGTTGTAAGGATTGCTCAGTTAATTTGTGTAAATTGCTAAGAACATAGCCTTAGGAAGCCTTGTCACTGTGAATGCCTATTACTTATTATTATTATTTTTTGAGACAGAGTCTTGCTCTGTTGCCCTGGCTGGAGTGAAGTGGCGCCATCTCAGCTCATTTCAACCTCCACTTCCCAGGTTCAAGCGAGTCTCCTGCTTCAGTATCTCAAGTAGCTGGGACTACAGGTGCCCGCCACCATGCCCGGCTAATTTTTGTATTTTTAGTAGAGACAGGGTTTTGCTATGTTGGCTAGGCTGGTCTTGAAGTCCTGATCTCATGTGATCGGCCCGCCTCGGCTTCTCAAAGTGCTGGGATTACAAGCATGAGCCACCATGCTTGGCCTATGATTATTTTGTCTCCAGGCTTCAGTTTCCTTACCTCTGAGGTGAGGATCAATAACCTAGTTATTTCTAAGTGATGCTTAAAGAGGTTGAGAAGAAGCAAAGGCGCTCTGCACACAGGTGAGGTCAACAGCTGTTGGTGATGGAGACTGACGCCCTCTGGGTCATCAGTGCTCTGGAATCAGGCTGCTCATGGGTTTGAATCTCACTTCCACTTTCACTCCTTGCTAACTGTGTGACCTCAGGCAAGTCACTTCGCCTCTCTGAACCTCAGTTTCCCCATCTGTAAAAGGTAGGTGAATAAGAGTATCCACCTCCTTCTGTGTGAGTCAGCTTTGGACCGGGTTCAAATCCCAGCCCTGCAAATGATTAGCCAGGTGACCCTGGGCAGGGGGAATCATCACTCAACCTCTCTGCACCTGGGTTTCTTCCTGCATGAAAGTGGAGATAGTACAGAATGAAATGAGGGCGCAGCTAAAGCGCCCAGCACACTCCAGGCAGGTAGGGGGCTCCGTTCACGTTATTTTCCCCTGGTTACGGATACTGTCCTTAAACAGGATTTGAAAAGTGGTCGCAGGCTGTGTGGCCCCAAAGATCCTAGGCGCTTCCGGAAGACTAGCCAACGCTCCCCGAGCCAGTCCGCAAGCGAGTGGGCCTGGGCCTCGGAGGATCCGGGGTGGGGGTGGCGCGGCGTCCACGCCCTGGGCGCCGAGAGGTTGCGGGTCCGGCTGCCCACGCCGAGACGCGCGAGGTGAGCCGGGCGCCGGGGCGGGGCGGGGCGGGGTGGGGCGGGGCCGCTGCATCCCCGTGACGCGCGGGCCAACCAGGCGGCGTTGCGGCCCCGGACCCGGCTCCTTGCGCCGCCGCCGCCGCCTCCGCAGCCAAAGCCAGCAGCCGGGCCGGATCACCCAAGGGCCGGATCACCCACCGTCCGGTGCACGCCGCCGCCCGCGCCAGCAGCCGGGCCGCATCACCCGCCGCCCGGTGTCCGCCGCCGCCGCCCTCTCCGCCCGCATGGCGCTCCGGGGCTTCTGCAGCGCAGATGGCTCCGACCCGCTCTGGGTACGTGCGGGGGGCCGCATGGGGCCGGCGGGACGGAGGGAGGGAGGGAAGCCGGCGGGGACGGAAAGCACCGGGCCCACAGCCGCCTGGGGCACCCCGCTCCCTGCTCTGCGTCCGGCCTTTGGGGCCCGGGACTCCCACGTCGCCAGCGGCCCAGCCCCTTTCGGGGGTGCAAGGCATGGAGGAAAACTTGGGTGACTCAGTTCCTGCGGAGCAGAGCGTGGGGGGCCGCGTGCCCAGTCCTGGGGTTTTGGAGGGGAGGGTCGGGCCAGAACCTCCGGGAGGAGGCCTTCCTGTTTTGGGGTTCCCGCCTCTAATTAAAAACAACCTTCCAGGGAAGGGACGCTAGAGATGGGGAGCGGGAAGGGGGTGTCTCTCTCCTTCTGTTTTCCCATCTTTTTTGTGGTTAGGGTCCCCCCTTTTCACGAAAAATAGTCTGTGACCAATGGGGTGAGCTGGGGTGGGGTTTAGATGGTAGAAAGGGACTTTCATTGTCTCCCCGAAGTTGTCGTACAAGCCACATTACTCTTCTGGGGTTACCTAGCTTTGTCTTTTTTGTTCTTTCTGCTTAAATAGTGCGGGGGAAGTTTGGGGAAACCAGGAAAGAAGGGGGGTGTTCACCCTTGACGTGCCCCACCTGACCCCTCGGCTCGAGTCACATTTGGGGTGCAGCTGAGGACGCCCAGGACCCTGGTAGCTGTGGTGCTGCCCTCCCTTCCCTGCAACACGTGGAGCTCCTCTCTGGGGATTTAATCCTGGCAAATTTTCTTCGGTAACGTGGCCTGCGGAGCCTGACAGGGTTGGAGTCCACTTTCTGTGGTTTAAGCCTCAGTCTTTTGGGCTTCAGCTTCTCCGTAATGCGATTTGCCTTTTTGTTCCAGGAAGGCACTTCTGTTTCGTGCTGTCTTGATTATTGGTGAACGCAGTAGGCAAATCTGGACACGACTGTTTCTCTCCTCTTTTGTTTAGGAATTAGGAGAAACAGCCTTGGTTCTTAGGAGCTGGTGATTAGCATCCGAAAATACTTTCTTGTCCTGTTTTGGGGGCCTTTCCTTGAAGGCTGCATTTGGAATGTTGAAAAATCATCTTCCAGGGCCCCATTGGAGGGTTTGGTTTTGTTTATTTGTTTTTTTAGTAGGGTATCATTATGTTTGATAACCTACCACATTTTGATATGTCTCCCATTTTAAGCCAGTTGGGGTTGGAGAGTGACCCCAGGGGTGGAAATAGAACACGGACTTTGCCTTCAGGGTCTGGGAGTGATTGGAGCCTCTTTGCAAATGAACTTTTTTTTTTATCAGGGAGAGGAAAACCTGTGGATCCCTTGTTACCAGGTGTAATAACAGCAAGATTATTTTTTGCGAAGATTCACATGGTGATCTGGGTTCGGGTTGCTGTGAATTCCGGAATATTCTCTTGTTTGTTTTCTTCTGCATTGAGGAGGGGGCAAAACAGGGTGAACATCCATGACATTTTGTATCAGGACATACTTTATTGATGGCATCTGGTAGTTGATGGCTAATGAGTGTGTTTGGGGTGTGCTTTGTTTATCTTAAACTGATTCACGAAGTCCAGTTGTAATGTTTTTAAAAATTTTAATTAATTTATTGTTTTCCTTCGTTAAGGACTTTTTTGCCACAGAAATTGTCAGGTGGCTGGGTTTTGCTTGGGTGTAATTGTAGCTGATTTCTGCCACTGGTAGGTAGGTACCCCATCTGGTGTTTGACCTTGCATATTTCTGCTGTCTGGATTCCAAGACTTGCTGGAGGTGCCCTGGAACCAGAATTTGAGAGGAGGCAGCTGGGGCCTGAGTGGGAAAATTAAAATATAATTAACTGAAAGGTAGAAAGTAGGTAGTTGTTGCGTTTTTCTTTTTCCAGACATCATCTCACTCTGTCACCCAGGCTGGAGTGCAGTGGTGTGATCTCAGCTCACTGCAATCTCTGCCTCCCCCGCTCAAGTGATCCTCCTAACTCAGCCTCCCAAGTACCTGGGACTATAGGCATGTGCCACCACACCCAGCTAATTTTGTAATTTTTGTAGAGACAGGGTCGAACTATATTGCCCAGGCTGGTCTCATACTCCTGGGCTCAAGCGATCCTCCTGCCTCAGCCTCCAAAAGTGTTGAGATTATAGGCATGAGCCACTGTGCCCGGCTGTTTTTGTGTTTTTCAAGGCAGCGTGTTCAAGGCCAGGAGCGACTGGCCCCCCAGGCAGTCAGATAACTGTGTGACCTTGAGCAAGCCACTTTCTCTCTGTGTGCCTCACTTTCTTCATCTATAAAATGGGACAGGAGCCAAAAATGTGGCAGCCTTCTAGGGTTGTTGTGAAGAGTCAATGAGTTAATCTTGTAAGTGGCTCAGCTTGTGCCCTGCACAGAGATAAGCAATGGCTAGTGTTAAATATTATTTTTTCCAAAGATGAAGTTGTGTGTTTCAAGTTCCTTGTTCTTCCTTTGGATTCCCCATTTCTTCAGCTGGTGGAGATGGGATTGGGCTATGGAAAGGCAGTGAGGCACTCGTGCCTGACTCCTGTTGTGACCAAGGTCATGTGCTTAGAAGTCAAGGTTAGTGGGGCTCGTGTGACTCTGTCAGCGCTTTGTTCCTGGGCCGCTGTCTGCCTCTGAGCCACAGGAAATGTCCAGAAAACCCAGAAGATGGAAATGGCCCATGATAAGGGTTCTGTTGACCATTACTCAGACAGATGTTCTGGGAAGAAAAAAGGAGAACTTCGCTATCAAAATGGAAAATAGGGCCTGAGGACAGGGCACAGCGGCACTTGACTTTCTTTTCTCACGGGAGTGGGTCTCTGGAGATGGGGGTGGGACTGGTAGGAGGGGCTGCTTTGTGGTTGAGGTTGGAATGATGGTTGGAAATATGGGCCTGGGCTTTTTCGTGAGCTCATTTAAAAAAAAAAAAAAAAAAAAGGCTGGGCACAGTGGCTCACGCCTGTAATCCCAGCACTTTGGGAGGCTGAAGCGGGAGAATCGCTTGAGGTCAGGAGCTCAAGACCAGCCTGGGCGACATGGATTGACCCTGTCTCTACTAATAATACTAAATTAAAAAAAAAAAAAAAAAAAAGCCAGGCATGGTGGTGCGGCACCTGTGGTCGCAGCTACCAGGGAGGCTGAGGCAGGAGAATCAGTTGAAGGCTGTGGGGGTGGAGGTTGCAATGAGCTAAGATCACGGTCACTGCACTGCAGTCTGGGCCACAGACTGAGACCCTGTCTCAAAAAAAAGAGCCAGGTGTAGTGGCTCATGCCTGTAATCCTAGCACTTTGGGAGGCCAAGGCAGGCAGATCAGAGGAGGTCAGGGGTTTGAGACCAGCCTGACCAACATGGCGAGACCCCATCTCTACTAAAAATTAGCTGGGCATAGTGACTCATGCCTGTAATTCCAGCTATTTGGGAGGCTGAGGCAGGAGAATTGCTTGAACCTGGGGAGAGATTGCAGCAAGCTGAGGTCGCACCACTGTACGCCAGCCTGGATGACAGAGAAACTGTCTCAAAAGAAAAAAAAATTGTGTTTCAGGCCCCGTGTAGAAAAATTGGAAATTATGGAAAAGCAGAGAAAATAACTTGGTATTAAGCAGTATCGTGTGGTGGCTCAGAGCAAATTCGGCTCTGCTGCTGAGGCAGTTTACTTCTCTCTGTGCCTCAGTTTCCCTATGTGGGATAACATAGTAGGTAGTGAATAGCGGTGACTTGAGGAATAAGTGAGTGAATCCTTAGCGAGGACTTAAAATGTTGCTGCTTGGCAACAGTGCTCAGTAAAGATCAGTGGTCGTCACCACTTGGAATTCTCCAGTTAATTTTTGCTGTTGCACCGACTGCCACTGGAGAAGACCAGAAGGAAGCTGAAGGTGTGTGTCACCCTCGATGGAGTGAGCTGGTCCCAGGGTTGATGTGCACGTCTGAGATACTCTGTGGCATCCACCAACTCAGTAACCCCCTGAATATCTGACTTAGCCGCCAAGAAGAGTATCTTAGAAGCTATTAGAAATTCCTCTTGGGGCTAGGTCTGGCCTTGGAGTTAGTCTGATCCCTGCTTTAATTCCTCCCCTTGGCTCAACAACAGTCTATGAAGAGCCCAATTTTTCCCCTCCCCCAAATGTGGCTTTGGTTTTCAAATCCATCCCTTAGCCTTCTCCCACTTCCTCTGTTTTCCCCTCCCCACCGCCCCCCACCTTTTTTTTTGAGATGGTGTCTTGCTCTGTCATCCAGGCTAGAGTGCAGTGGTGTGATCTCGGTTCACCACAACCTTTGCCTCCTGCGTTTACGTGATTCCCCTGCCTCAGGCTCCCAAGTAGCTGGGATTACAGGTGCCCACCACCACGCCTGGCTAATTTTTGTATTTTTAGTAGAGACAAGGTTTTGCCATGTTGGCCAGGCTGGTCTCGAACTCCTGACCTCAAGTGGTCCAGCTGCCTCAGCCTCCCAAAGTGTTGGGATTACAGGCATGAGCCACCGTGCTTAGCTTGTTTTCCCCCTTTTTGACTGCTCCTCCTTCCAGACCCTTCCTTATGGATTGTTAGAGTGGAAAGGGATGTCAGATCTCAGGGGGCCATCCCCTCCACCCACCCCGTTTCATGGATGTGGACGCTGAGGTCCAAGATGGTGATATGACAGAGTGCAAGGTGGCAAGGTGAATGGCTTTGGGAGGAGATGAGGGTGACCCAGGAGAGGCCTGGGCAGGAGTGAACTCAGGGTTCCTGGTCCAAATGGATTCGTGATTCAGGCCAATCAGGGGCGGATTCAGGGTTCCTTGGCCAAATGGAGCCACCGCAGCCCCTAGGGACCTTGCAGAAGGCGGCTGCAGCCTGTCCATTTGGCCAAGACTCTCCTGAAGGGTTGTGTTCTCTTTCTCTGATAACAAGCTCCGTTTGTGATAGCCTGGAGGAGGTGCCTTGCCTTTGGGACCTGGTGGTGGATGGGGGGGAAAAAAAAACCTTTTCTGTGTTTGGACACAACTTTTAGGAACTGATCTCTCTATGTGGTGTCTCCCACGGACCATGTTCCTAAAGAACGTGAGCTTCCTCTTCCCATCTCAGTCTCCAGCTTTGACTTCTCCTTTTCTCCTTCCATTCCTATCACATCTGTCAGCAATTCGTGTTGCCCGTTGCCTCAGACGGCCTGCTTCTCATGGCTTCCCCGGCTTCCACTCTGGCTCGAGTCACTGTTGGCCAGTTCCTTGATTTGAACAGTCACCTCAGTCCAGGCACCGTGGCTCATGCCTGTAATCCTGGCATTTTAGGAGGCCAAGGCAGATGGATCATTTGAGGCCAGGAGTTTGAGACCAGTCTGGGCAAAAACCTGTCTCAACTGAAAATATAAAAATTAGCCGAGACTGTTGGTGGGCACCTGTAATCCCAGCTACTTGGAATGACCGAGCCTCGTGGTGGGCGCCTGTAATCCCAGCTACTTGGGAGACTGAGGCAGGAGAATCTCTTGAGCCCAGTGGGATTGGAGGTTGCAATGAGCCAAGGTTTCACCACTGCGCTCCAGCCTGGGTGACAGTGAGACTGTCTCAAAAAAAAAAAAAAAAAAAAAAAAAGAAAAAAAAAAAAGAAAACAGTCACCTCTTCACTGCTGTGCCTACTCTGCCCTTGACCCCTACAGTCTAGTCTTTTTTTTTTTTTTTTTTTTTTTTTTTTTTGAGACGGAGTCTCACGCTGTTGCCCAGGCTGGAGTGCAGTGGCGCGATCTCGGCTCACTGCAAGCGCCGCCTCCCGGGTTCCCGCCATTCTCCTGCCTCAGCCTCCTGAGTAGCTGGGACTACAGGCGCCCGCCACCACGCCCGGCTAATTTTTTGTATTTTTAGTAGAGACGGGGTTTCACTGTGGTCTCGATCTCCTGACCTTGTGATCCGCCCGCCTCGGCCTCCCAAAGTGCTGGGATTACAGGCTTGAGCCACCGCGCCCGGCCTACAGTCTAGTCTTGACCCAGCTGTCCCTTTTCTGCTAAAACCCTGCATTAGTTCCCCATGTCCTTGAGGAGGGTACAAGCCGAAGGGCTTACAGTGACCTTGAAGGCTGGGCAGCATCTGTCCCCTTCGCCTCCCTGACCTCCTCCCTGGCTGCTTTCTGTCTCACTCTCCTCGGCCACGCTGGTGGCCAGGCCTGCCCCTGCCTCAGGCCCTTTGCACTTGCTGTTTCTCCTACCTGCAATGTCCCTCTCCTTCAAACTTTGTTCAGGTGTCACCTCAGACATCCCGTTCTTTCCCTCCACTAGCAAGTCTCTAACCCCCATCTACACCCCCAGTAGCACTTACTGCCTTCTAATACATGTAATATTTTGCTTAAGTATTGTGGCTACTCTGTAAACTCCTAGCAAAACGTCAGCTACATAGGGGCGGGGATTTTTACCTGTGTTTGTTTATGGCTGTAATCCCAGCACCTAGAACTGTGCCTAGGGCTTAGTAAATAACAGTTGACCTTGGAACAATTCAGGGGTTAGTGGTGCTGATGCCCCATGTAGTTGAAAATTTAGGATGCAGCGCAGTGGCTCACACCTGTAATCTCAGCACTTTGGGTTGCTGGGGCAGGTGGATCACCTGAGGTCAGGAGTTAGAGACCAGCCTGGCCAACATGGTGAAAGCCTATCTCTATAAAAATTAGCCAGGTGTGGTGGCTCATGCCTGTAATCTCAGCACTTTGGGAGGCTGAGGCAGGCAGATCACCGGAGGTCAGGAGTTCGAGACCAGCCTGGCCAACATGGTGAAAGCCTGTCTCTACAAAAGTTAGCCAGGTGTGGTGGCAGGTGCCTATAATCCCAGTTACTTGGGAAGCTGCGGCATGAGAATTGCTTGCACCTGGGAGGCGGACTTTGCGGTGAGCTGAGATCGTGCCACTGCACTCTAGCCTGGGTGACAGGGCAAGACTCTATCTCAAAAAAAAAAAAAAAAAAAGGAAAGAAAATTCAGGTATAACTTTCAACTGCCTAAAAATTTAACTACTAACAGCCTACTATTGACTGGAACCAAGAACATACACAGTTGATAACACAGATTTTGTTGTTGTTTTTTGGTAGAGATGGGGATCTTGCTATGTTGCCCAGGCTGGTCTCAAACTCCTGGCCTCAAGCTATCCTCCTGCCTTGGCCTCCTAAAGTGCTGGGATTATAGGCGTGAGCCACTGCACCTGGCCTAACTCATATCTTGTGTATATATTGTATACTGTATTCTTACAGTGAAGCAAGGCAGAGAAAAGAAAATGTTAAACTCATAAGAGATTTTTACTGTTAAGTGGAAGTAGATCATCATAAAGGTCTTCATCTTCATTGTCTTCACGTTGAGGAGGCTAAGGAGGAGGAGGAGGAAAGGGAGGGGTTGGTCTTGCTGTCTCAGGGATGGCAGAGGCAGAAGCCTAATCTGAGTATAAGTGGATCTGTGCGGTTTAAATGTGTCTTGTTCAAGGGTCAGCTGTGTTCGTTGAATGAATGACATGAAACACTACAATGGCTTTTGGGCGGTGTCAAAACTTCTTTGTAAGGATTTTAAGGATGAAATCACTTAACTGTCTGAAATGGATACTCAGATAAACAGAGTACTCCAGCTTTCTCATCAGATGGCTTTTTAAAAAATTATTTTATTGTATTTTTTTTTTTTTTTTTTTTAGACAGGGTCTTGCTCTGACACCCAGGCTGGAGTGCAGTGGCACGATCTCAGCTCACTGCAGCCTCAACCTCCTGGGCTCAAGCAGCTCTCCCACTTCAGCTCCCCAGGTAACTGGGACTACAGGCACACACCACCATGCCCAGCTCATTTTTATATTTTTTGTAGAGATAGGGTTTCGCCATGTTGCCCAGGTTGGTTGTGAACGTCTGAACTCAGGCTATCCGCCTGCCTTGGCCTCCCAAAGTGCTGGGATTATAGGTGTGAGCCACTGTGCCTGGCAAAACACCTATTTCATCTTGCAAAGATCAGAACAGGGTTTTGTCCACCCCTCTTTTCCCAGGACTCAATGTCTCACACACAGTGGGGGCTCAGTCAATATTAGAATTTGAGTGTTTGAGGTATGAGTTCCAACCTAGGGGTTAGATATAGCTCACCACTGTGCTGGTTTGGCTTGATTTTAATTATAGGAATGACTGTGATTTTCAGTTTTATTTACTTGTTTATTTGAGACGGAGTCTTGCTCTGTTGCCAGGCTGGAGTGCAGTGGCGTGATCTCGGCTCACTGCAGCCTCCACCTCCTGGGTTCAAGCAATTCTCCTGCTTCAGCCTCCCCAGTAGCTGGGGCTACAGGGGCCCGCCACCACACCCAGCTAATTTTTGTGTTTTTGGTAGAGATGGGGTTTCGACCGTGTTGGCCAGCATGGCCTCGATCTCTTGACCTCGTGATCCGCCTGCCTTGGCCTCCCAAAGTGCTGGGATTACAGGCATGAACCACTGTGCCCGCCCTCCAATATTTATTGATTGGCAGATTTCATAGAAACATCTGGATTTCTGGCTTCCCTTGAGAAATCAAGTTCTGCTAGCCCCAGGCCCACATTTATACATTGTAGTGGTCTGCTGAGGCTGTCCATTTCTTTTTTTTTTTTTTTTTTTTTTTGAGACGGAGTCTCGCTCTGTCACCCAGGCTGGAGTGCAGTGGCCAGATCTCAGCTCACTGCAAGCTCCGCCTCCCGGGTTCACGCCATTCTCCTGCCTCAGCCTCCCGAGTAGCTGGGACTACAGGCGCCTGCCACCTCGCCCGGCTAAGTTTTTGTATTTTTAGTAAAGACGGGGTTTCACTGTGTTACCCAGGATGGTCTCGATCTCCTGACCTCGTGATCCGCCCGTCTCGGCCTCCCAAAGTGCTGGGATTACAGGCTTGAGCCACCGCGCCCGGCCTGAGGCTGTCCATTTCTGAGTTGCTCCAGTTTGCCGCAGTCCCCACCCCTCCCTTTTGTTGCTTTAATTTAAAAGCCAAATGTTTGTTGCCTTTATTTTATTTTATTTTTTTGAGATGAAGTCTTGCTCTGTGACCCAGGCTGGAGTGCAGTGGTGGGATCTCGGCTCACTGCAACCTCTGCCTCCCAGGTTCCATTGATTCTCCTGCCTCAGCCTCCCGAGTAGCTGGGATTAGAGGCCCACACCACCACACTTGGCTTGTTTTTGTATTTTTTAGTAGAGATGGGGTTTCACCATATTGGCCAGGCTGGTCTCGACTTCCTGACTTCAAGTGATCCACCCGCCTCAGCCTCCCAAAGTGCTGGGGTTACAGGCATGAGCCACCATCCCTGGCCTGTTGCCTTTTTAAAATTGTGCTTCCTCACACGTGGTCTGCTTCTCTCATTGATGGAACCCACTTAGCACCTGTTGGTATCTGAGTTGGCATCTCCTGCTTTTCAGGCCAACCTTGAAGTAAACATCGAATTGGTATGTTAGTTTCAGATTTTCACGGCAAAGTAAGGCCTAGCTTTGATGATCAGATCTTAATGGTCAGTACAACTCCAGCTCGTGAAAACTTGCCCAGACATTTTGCCAAAATTAATTAATGGCCAGACATCCTGAGGCAAGCTTCCCCAAGCTTAGCAAGAAAACTGGGATAGGGTGGCATCCCTGCGGGTGGAGGAGTGGTGCTGTGTACCTGCACTTACCTCTTTGAGGCTGAATGGTTGAACGGGGCCTTTGAGGAAGCTGTCTTTTGGGGGTGGGGACATGGAGCACAGTTGCTCAGTGTCGGCCCCGTTGACATGTAAGCCACATCATTCTTTGTGGCCTGGTTGCCGTTCTGTGCAGCGTAGTCTTAGCCCCAAACCTCGCCTCTACCCCCTAGTAGATGCTGGTAGCACCTCCCCTTGTTGTGACAACTGAAAATGTCTCTAGATGTCTCCAGATGTCCCCTGGGGTGTGAAATCACACAGCTGCTGGTGTGGAGGAATATGGGGGAGAAATGTGGAGCAAGACCTTCCTCCTCATCCTGCCTTTCCCTAAGAGGTTGTGGGCTGTTGAAATTCTAGTGTAATTGGCTTACCGGGGTTGCCTTGGAGAAGCTTAATGAGACGTTAAGGAGGTTAAACTCCAATTAGCTAGAGAAGAAACTTGCAGCAGTTTCTTTTTTACTGAGGGCTGTGCCTTTTTACCTTTTTCCATTTTTCCAGTTGGAGTTGTGACAGTTCGTTCTCCCCTGGGAAAACGAAGATGGCTTTCTTTTTCTTTTTCTCTTTTCTTCTGAGACAAGGTCTCCCTCTGTCACCCAGGCTGGAGCGCGGTGGCACAATCACAGCTCAGTGCAGCCTCGACCTCCTGGACTGAAGCGATCTTCCCACCTCAGCCTCCCAAATAGCTGGGACCAGAGGTGCACACCACCATGCCCGGCTAAATTTTTGTATTTTTTGTAGAGTGAGGGTCTTGCCGTGTTGCCCAGGCTTGTCTCAAACTCCTGGGCTCAAGCGATCCTCCTGCTGCGGCCTCCCAGAGTGTTGGGATTTACAGGCGTGAGCCATCATGCCCAGCCGAAAATGGCTTTCTCGAGAGATCAGCTTTGAAGCTCCTTTATTTTAAAGTGCCCCAGGAGAAGTGGACGATTACCAAGTTGAGGTTCCCCTTAAGTGTCCCCTTGGTTTAACTGTGGGATTCATCTCCTGGGGAGGTTGCCAAGTTCTGGAAAGTGGGTGTTAATGACCAGGGAGGGCGGCTCTAGGCTTTGCATCCTGTAACCCTCAGGTAGTAATTGAGATATTTATGGAGGTTTTTTCTTCCTCTCTGAGTTTTCTGTGTGAGAAACCTCAGTCTAGGGAGGGAGGCTCTCGGCTAGCATCCTGTAACCCTCAAGTAGTAATCGAGATTTTTATGGAGATTTTATCTTCCTCTCTGTGAATTTTCTCTCTGAGGAACCTCAGTCTACCTTTTATTGGCCTTCTAGGTAATACTTGCTTGGAGAATATGTATGATGCCTAAGTCTTCCCAGTACGAGAAATTTGTGATTGATTGATTGATTTGATGGGGTCTTGCCCTGTTACCCTGGCTGGTTGCACCACTGCGCTGTAATCTCGACCTCCCAGGCCCAAGCGACCCTCCCAACTCACCCTCCCAAGCAGCTGGGACTACAGGCATGCACCGCCACACCCGGCTAATTTTCATATTTTTTTGTAGAGATGGAGTTCCACTATGTTGCCCAGTTTGGTCTTGAACTCCTGAGCTCAAGCAGTCCTCCTGAGCTCATGCGGCCTCCGAGAATGCTGGGATTACAGTTCTGAGCCACCAAGCCCGGTCTCATGTGGTCTTTTATAGCCCTGGGTTCATTGTCTTGTTCTTCTCACACTGTTTTTCATTCATTCGTTTATTCAGTCATTAATTGAGCATCTACTGTGTGCTGCTGCTGTAGACACTGAAGATGCAACAGAGAACAGGCCAGACCAGGCCCATGTTCTTACGGGGTTTATACACTGAAGCTGACCAAAATGATTTCAGATGCTGGGAAGTGCTGCAAAGGCTTGAACCGGGAAGAACTGGATGAGGTGCAAACTACTACAGAGGAATGTCCACAGAAGGCCTTTCGGAGGTGGTGGGGTTTGACCCGAGAGCTCAGTGGCAAAGCTGGCCATGCAAGGATGTGGGGGAAGGGAGTCCCAGCGTGGGAAGCGAATGTGCAAAGGCCTTGAGGAGGATCATGGTGTGGTTAAAGTATGGAAGAGTTTAACTCAAAGGAACTGCAGAACCCATCTCATAAAAATGTTGCCTGGAGTGTTCTGCAAAATGCATAAAGCACTGACACAATGGCTTGCAGTCCTGGAAATTCCAGGGAAGGCACTTACCAGCTTGGCAAGAAGTAGAGCAATGCATGGTCCCTGGCAGAAGCATGAACCTCCTGATCTATTTATGTTTGAGTGACTCTCAGGGTTTTTTTTGTTTGTTTGTTTTTGTTTTGTTGTTGTTCTTTTTTTTTTTTTATTTAAATAGATGGGGTCTTGCTATGCTGCTCAGGCTGGTCCCGAACTCCTGGGCTCAAGCAATCCACCCACCTTGGCACCTCCAAGTGCTGGGATTACAGGTGTGAAGCACTACGCCCTGCTGAATGTCAGGTCTTAAAAATTAAGTTTATATTGTTTTACGAGTCTCTTCTCTTTCTCAGAACCTTAACCGAAATGTTTGCAATCAAGACCCACTTGGGTTTCCCCACTCCCCAGTTGCCTTTGATTCTCCGCCAAAGGCTTATTAGTAAGATGATGAGGTACTTTTTTCCTGTGGTTAAGAGGACTTTCTATAGGTTGCTAGAAAACTCTTCTTTTAAAAAGAGATGTTGTTGAATTGGTGTGGCTGGTTGCAGGAAGAAAATCTCACACTGCAACTTTGTTGATGGTGCTATTACTTTAAGGTGCTATTCTAGAAGAATATAAAGGGAAAAGTGAAAGTTTTAGTATGTTCCACCCTGCCCTTTGTTCTCAGAAGTAGCCGTTGATGATGATGGTTTCGTTGATGATAGTTTCTTGGGTGTTTTTCAAGAAAAGTTTCAAGCATATGCAAGAATGTCTTCGTTTGTGTGTATATGTTTAAATATTCATTTTTTCCCTCCCTAGTTGGGTATTTTAAATACTGTTTTGTATCTTGGTCTCTTCACTTAACTAGTGTTGATTTTCTTATTTTAAGCCCATGCAAACTGAAAGTAAAAGCCAATCAAATCACACTTCTTTTTTTTTTTTTTAAACAAGCCACACATTTGCTTGTTAAATGGCTGAGCCGTGTATTCACCCAGTCCCATCTTGGTGGCTATCAGGGTCATTCCCAGTTCCTGGTTTTTTTTGCTGTGATAAGCAGTGCTGCATTGAAGGCACATACATGCAAATATATGTAAATGATTCAGCAGAATAAATTTTCCCACAGGAAATTGCTAGGTTGACAGTATGTGCATTTTGAAATTTGATAGTTAATTGTCAGGTTACTGCAGCAGTTTATACTCCCACTAATGGGCCCACCAGCACTTATTAAACACCTGTTGTATTCCTGCCATATCAGAAAAATTGAGCAAGCTGGGAAGTGACCAGGCCCATGTTGCTTGGCTGTGTGGGAGAGGGCTTTGCCCAGTTAAGTTAAACCTTACTTTCCAGAGGTAAGGAGATCAAAGCAGGAGCATGCTTTGGTTTTGTTCAGTTTTTTAAAAGATGTGCTTAAATTTTACACATTTTTGGACTTATTTTAAAAATTGCTTTTAAATCAATAATTTAACAATGTGTAAAAATATTACTAATAATCTCACCATGCTAATGTCACTCTGATTTTTACACCTAATTTAATTGCAGAGTTTTCTGATCACAAAAGTGACATGTATTCCATATGACAGAACAAACAATATAAAGATACTTCAATAAAGCCTGACCATGGTACTGGTATTAGTTTGTTCATGCTGCTGAGAAAAAATACCTGAGATTGGGTAGTTTATAAAGGAAAGAGGTTTAATTGACTCACAGTTCTGCATGGCTGGGGAGGCCTCAGGAAACTTAACAACATGGTGGAAAGGAAAGCAAACATGTCCTTCTTCACATGGTGGCAGGAGACAGAAGTGCAGAGTGAAAAGTAGAAAGGCCCGGTATAAAACCATCAGATCTTTTGAGGACTCCCTACAAGGAGAACAGCATGGGGGAACTGCCTACATGATCTAATCACCTCCCATGAGGTCCCTCCCCCAACATGTGGGGATTACAATTGAGATTACAATTCAAGATGAGATTTGTGTGGGGACACAGAGCCATACCATATCATTCTGCCCCTGACCCCTCCCAAATCTCATCTTTCTCATATTTCAAAACACAATTACGCCTTCCCAACAGTTCCCCAAAGTCTTAACTCATTACAGCATTAACCCAAAAGTCTACGTCCAGAATCTCATCTGAGACAACATCTAGTCTCTTCCACCTATAAGCCTGTAAAATCAAAAGAAGTTTGTTAGTTCCCAGATACAGTGGGGGTGCAGGCATTGGGTAAATACACCCATTTGAATGGGAGAAATTGCCCAAAACAAAGGGGCTCCAGGCCCCATGCAAGTCTGGAATCCGACAGGGCAGTCATAAAACTTTAAAGTTCCGTGATTATCTCCTTTGACTCCATGTCTCACATCCAGGTCACACTGATGCAAGAGGTGGGCTTCCACGGCCTTGGCCAGCTCTGCCCCTGTGGCTTTGCAGGGTATAGCCCCCTGCCTGGCTGCTTTCACAGGTTGGCATTGAGTGTCTGCATCCTTTCCGGGCACACGGTGTAGCTGTAGGTGGATCTGCCATGCTGGGTTCTGGATGGTACCCTCTTCTCACAGCTCCACTAGGCAGTACCCCAGTGGGGACTCTGTGTGGGGGCTCTGACCCCACATATCCCTTCTTTACTGCATTAGCAGAAGTTCTCCATAAGGGTTCCACCCCTGCAGCAAACTTCTGGCTGGACATCCAGGTGTTTGCATCCATCCTCTGAAATCTAGGCGGAGGTTTCTAAACCTCAGATCTTAACTTCTCTGCACCCACAGGCTCAATACCACATGAAAGCTGCCAAGGCTTGGGGCTTGCACCCTCTGAAGGCACAACCTGAGCTACACCTTGGCCCCTTAGCCATGGCTGGAGTGGCTGGGCGCCAAGTCCTAAGGCTGCACACATGGTAGGGGGGGCCTGGGCCCAGCCCAGGAAACCATTTTTCCCTCCTAGGCGTGTGATGGGAGGGGCTGCTGTGAAGATTTCTGATAAGCCCTGGAGACATCTTCCCCATTGTTTTGGAATTGGGCTCCTTGTTACTTTTGCAAATTTCTGCAGCTTTAATTTCTCTTCAGAAAATGGGTTTTTCTTTTCACATTGTCAGACTGCAAATTTCCACTTTTTTTTTTTTTTTGAGATGGAGTCTCGCTGTGTTGTCCAGGCTGGAGTGCAATGGCTTGATCTCGGCTGATTGCAACCTCTGCCTCCTGGGTTCAAGCAATTCTCCTGCCTCAGCCTCCAGAGTAGCTGGGATTACAGGCACCCTCCATCATGCCTGGCTAATTATTGTATTTTTGTAGAGACGGGATTTGACCATGTTGGCTAGACTGGTCTCGACTTCCTGACCTCAAGTGATCTGCCCGCCTCAGACTCCGAAAGTGCTGGGGTTACAGGCGTGAGCCACTGCGCCCGGCCAGTTTCCACACTTTTATGCTCTGCTTCCTCTTGAATGCTTTGCTGCTTAGTAATTTCTTCCACTGGATGCCCTAAATCATCTCTTTCAAGTTCAAAGTTCCACAGATCTCTAGGGCAGGGTCAAAATGCTGCCAGTCTCTTTGCTAAAGCATAGCAAGGGTCAGGAGAACAGCATGGGGGAGCCGTCCCCGTGATCTGATCACCTCCCATGATGTCCCTTCCCTTAATATGTGGGCATTCCAATTGGGATTACAATTCAAGATGGGATTTAGGTGGGGATACATATCAGTAATCTGTCAGGCTAACCAATAACCAATGTATTCTTGTATTCTCTCTTTGAAATCATATAAATATTTATAAATTTAAATAACTTATTTAGATCAAAATGGATTATGTTGTAATCATTACTCTGCTAGTTTTTTTTTTTTTTTTTTTTTTTTTTAAATTTATTTTTTGTAGAGACAGGATCTCCCTATGTTACCAAGGCTGGTTTTGAACCCCTGGCCTGAATCGATCCTCCGGCCTTGGCCTCCCAAAGTGCTGGGATCAAAGTGTGTTAATTTGATAGCTAAAAACTATTTTCATCTGCATTTCAATTACAGTTAGAAGCTATGCATCCTGCAACATATTTTCCAGCAATTTGTGTATTTTCAGTGTGTCTTTCTGTGTCCTTTTTGGGTATGCCTGGACTAGTTTGTCCTTTTCTTATTAGTTTGTTGGGGCTCTTGTTATTGTGGGACCTTTCCTCTTTGTCCAACATGTGTATTTTATAAATATTTTGTTATGGGCCATTGTTTTCCTATTGGCATGTTAACATTTGAGTCTTGTTCTTGGTAGTATGTAGTTTTGCAAGGTTACATTTGTAGCTTGCATACTATTTTGTCTCCTGTGTTTTTATTTACTCTAATAAGAATTTTCCCATGTACCCACATAACCTTTTTAATTAAACCTATAATGTCCAATCAATAGTTCCCTGTGTTGGTGGGCTATACTTACATAATTATTATCTCTGGTTTGACATTTGGGTTGCTGTGTTTTCTTGCTCCCTTTTCTTATTATTTTTGAGACGGAGTCTCGCTCTGTCACCCAGGCTGGAGTGCAGTGGTGCGACCTCGGCTCACTGCAGGCTCTACCTCCCGGGTTCACGCCATTCTCCTGCCTCAGCCTCCCAAGTAGCTGGGACTACAGGTGCCCGCCACCATGCCCAGCTAATTTTTTTGTGTTTTTAGTAAAGACAGGGTTTCACTGTGTTAGCCAGGATGGTCTCAATCTCCTGACCTCATGATCTGCCCACCTCGGCCTCCCAAAGTGCTGGGATTACAGGGATGAGCCACCACACCCAGCCACTTGCTCCCTTTTTTATTTTTTTGAGATAGCATCTCATACTATCACCCAGGCTGGAGTGTATTGCACAGTCTTGCCTCCCTGTCACCTCTGCTCCTGGGTTCAGGTGATTCTCCTGCCTCAGCCACTGGAGTAGCTGGGATTACACATGTGTACTGTGATGCCTGGTTAATTTTTGTATTTTCAGTAGAGATGGGGTTTCACCCTGTTGGCCAGGCTGGTCTCCAACTCCTGACCTCAGGTGATCTGTCCGCCTCCTTGGCCTCCCAAAGTGCTGGGATCGCAGGCGAGAGCCACCACGCCTGGTCTTTTTTATTTTTCTTTTAAAGAAAACACTGTCCCGAATACCACACGGGTAGAGTGCGTATTGACTTATTTCCTTAGATAATGATCTCAGGAGTGGAATGAATAACATGTGAAATGGCTTCACTCTAGCCATTGTCTTATTTTCTAAAAGTGGGCTGGCCCAGCTCACCATTCTAGCAGGGTCTAAGGTTACTCTCTGCTGTGGTTATTATTCAGAGTGGACAGTGGTGCATGTTAATGTCAGGCACAGCCAGGCGCGGTGGCTCTTGGCTGTAATCCCAGCACTTTGGAAGGCCGAGGTGGGCAGATCACGAGGTCAGGAGTTGGACACCAGCATGAGCAACATGGTGAAACCCGGTCTCTACTAAAAATACAAAAATTAGCTGGGCGTAGTGACAGGTGCCTGTAATCCCAGCTATTTGGGAGGCTGAGGAAGGAGAATTGCTTGAACCCAGGAGGCGGAGGTTGCAGTGAACTGAGATTGCGCCACTGCACTCCAGCCTGGGTGATAGAGAGAAACTTCATCTCAAAAAAAAAAAAAAGAAAAGTCAGGCTCTTCTCTGCTTCCTCCATCAGCCTGGCCTGGTAAGGCTGGAGACCTATGGTCAGGAAGAAAGTTGGAGCTCTCTGGCATTGGGACGGGTAACCCAGTAGTTATAATTAGGTTGGCTTATCTTCGAGCCCTTTGATAAGGCTTCACTAATTTACTAACCTAGGATTGCATGTTAGATCAGGATCTCTCTGAGGGCTGCAACTGTAGTTGCTTTTCTCTCTCTCTCTCTCTTTTTTTTTTTTTTTTTTTTTTTTTAAGAGACAGAGTCTCATTCTGTTGCTCAGGCTGGAGTACAGTGGTATGATCATGGCTCACTGCAGCCTTGAACTCCTGGCCTCAAGCGATCTTCCTGCCTCAGCCTCCTGAGTATCTTGGATTATAGATGCTTGGTCAACATGCCCAGCTAATTTTTAATTTTTTTTAGAGATGAGGTCTTGCCCTGTCACCCAGGCTGGAGTGCAGTGGCATGAACATAGCTCACTGCAGCCTTAAACTTCTGTCCTCAAGCAATTCTCCTGCCTCAGCCTTCCAAAGTGCTGGGATTACAGGTGGGCACCACTGCGCCTGGCCTGCAGTGGTTTAATAGAGCTCTTTCATCTTTAACGTTCATTCCCCATCCCCTAGAGATCTGTGGAGTGAGCCATTTGATGCTTGGTACTTGGGACAAAGCTGGCCTATGTCCAGTTCTCTGCATACTTGGTAGGGGAGTGTTTGGAGAAAAGCCTCACCTCTGGGTCACACCCTTTACATTCTCCAAAGGGCCGTGGGGATGGGGTGGAGGAGGCTGGAGTGAAGAGATGGTGTAGCTCCAAAGGAAGCCAGGGAGGTGTATGCCGGGTGAAGAGGCCAAGTTTGGGAGCCTAGGTTTGAAAATCAGTGTAGACGATTCAGGTTAATTCACCCTGTTGTTATAGAGCATCTGTCTGTAGGGTACCTGGGTCTGGGTGAGTCTCTTGGACAGGGTGGATATCAGGTTTCAGCTCTGAAATTGGACTGATGTGTGGGGAGATTCATTCTGCAGTTTTATTTGTAGTTTAGGATTAAGAAAACTTGGACTGGGTACTGTTGCTGTCGTCTGATCCCAGCACTTTGTGATGCTGAGGTGGGGGGATCATTTGAGCCCAGGAGTTTGAGTCCAGCCTGGGCAACAGAAAGACTCCATCCCTACAAAATAATAATAATAATAATTATTAGCTGGGCATGATGGCACATGCCTGTAGTCCCAGCTACTCAGGAGGCGGAGGTGGGAGGATTGCTTGATCCCGGGAGGTTGGGCTGCAGTGAGCTGTGATTGTACCACTGCACTCCAGCCTCGGCACCAGCATGACACTGTCTCCAAAACACAAAAACACGTGTTTAACTGCTTCCTAAATCATAGCATATGTGGGAAGCCAGACTATCACAACTCTGAGAACCGCTGACGTACACATATTTCGGAAGTTCCAGGTTTTCTGTTACTATAAACATGGTAGAGATTGAATTACTTAAAGGGATTTATTTAATCCTACTCTTTCTCCTCTGTGTCTGATGTTATAAGGGGTACACTATAGAATGAAAACAGTGCAGAAATGAGTGAAACATGAAAATCCCTTCTAGAGATTTTTTTTTTTCTTTTCTTTTTTTTTTTTTTTTTTTTGAGACGGAGTCTCGCTCTGTCGCCCAGGCTGGAGTGCAGTGGCGCGATCTCGGCTCACTGCAAGCTCCGCCTCCCGGGTTCACGCCATTCTCCTGCCTCACCTTCCCGAGTAGTTGGGACTACAGGCGCCCGCCACCACACCTGGCCAATTTTTTTTTGCGTTTTCAGTAGAGACGGGGTTTCACCGTGTTAGCCAGGATGGTCTCGATCTCCTGACCTCATGATCCACCCGCCTCAGCCTCCCAAAGTGCTGGGATTACAGGCATGAGCCACCGCGCCCGGCTATAGTAATTTTTTTTTGAGACAGAGTCTCGCTCTGTTATCCAGGCTGGTGTGCAGTGGCATGATCTCTGCTCACTGCAGCCTCCACCTGCCGAATAGCTAGGACTACAGGCATGCACCACTATGTCCAACTAATTTTTGTATTTTTAGTAGAGATGAGGTTTTACCATTTTGGCCAGGCTGGTGTCAAACTCATGACCTCAAGTGATCCACCTGCCTCAGCCTCCCAAAGTGCTAGGATTACAGATCTGAGCCACCGTGCCCAGCCATAAATATATGGTATTTTTTTAAAAACAAGAATGGGATTCTACAAAAACGTATATATTTGAGACAGGATTTCCTCTGTTGCTCAGGCTGGAGTGCCAGGGCATGATCATGGCCCACTGCAGCCATGACCTCTCAGGCTCAAGCAATCCTGCCACCTTAGCCTCTGGAGTAGCTGGGACTACAGGTATTCACCACAATGCCCAGCTAATTTTTTTTCTTTTTTTTTCTTTTTGCATTGAAAACAGTCAGCCAGGTGTGGTGGCTCACACCTGTAATCTCAGTACTTTGAGAGGCTGAGGTGGGCAGATCACTTGAGGTCAGCAGTTCAAGGCCAGGCTGTCCAACATGGTGAAACTCCGTATCTACTAAAAATACAAAAATTAACTGTGATGGTGCTTGCCTGTAATCCCAGCTACTGGGAAGGGAGGCATGAGGATTGCTTGAACCTGGGAGCAGGAGGTTCCAGTGAGCCGAGATGATGCCACTGCGCTCCAGCCTGGGCAACAGAGCAAGACTCTGTCTCAGAAAAAACAAGACATATAGTCTTTATTTTTTTGTTTGCATGGACTGGTGCATCTTGATTATGACGCATTTTTGTTAATTGATACGTAATTGCAGATGAAATGTAACATGGATCTGAGTATTTGCTGATAATTGTTTCCTATTTAGGCAGCTGGTCATAGTCTTTTCTTTTTTTTTTTTTTGAGAGAGAGTTTCTCTTTTGTTGCCCAGGCTGGAGTGCAGTGGTATGATCTTGGCTCACTGCAACCTCCTTCACCTGGGTTCAGGTAATTCTGCCTCAGCCTCCCAAGTAGCTGGGATTACAGGCATGTGCCACCACGCCTGGCTAATTTTTGTCTTTTTAGTAGAGACGGGTTTTGCCATGTTGGCCAGGCTGGTCTTGAACTCCTGACCTCAGGTGATCCACCCACCTTGGGTTCCCAAAGTGCTGGGATTACAGGCGTGAGCCACTGCTCCCAGCCCATGGTCTTTTTTTTAACCTCTGTGTACAGGTGGGTCCTGGTGAAATTCGAGGCAAGACTTCGGTGAGTGGGTGTCTTAGACCCTCTTAGGAGCTCTTTGCAGGAGGTAGAATCTCCGAGGGTCAGTACCCATGAATTGGTCCCATGGCCTGGCTGGTCCCATTCAGGTGACAGTCTCTGAGGGTCTGGCATAGCCCTTACCTGGGCTCCATACTGAGAATCCAGCTGTGTACAGAGCATGGTTCCCTGCCTTCCTTGAGCCCCAGTCTTGTTGGGGAAATGGCCAAATAAATGAACAGTCATCAGGAAGTGCTATGAAGGGGAGCTGCATGGTGCCTGGTGAGTGCAATAGCAGGGTTTCATCTGGTTGGAGAGAAAAAAGGAGATTTCTTAAGTGGGGAAACCCGTTTGATGATACAAGTTTGGCTATGTGTGGCGAAGACCCCAAGTGGCTTAAGATACAAGCTCATTTCTCTCTCATGTAAAAATCCCAGCTGGTGTGGCAGCCCTGTCCCCAAAATAATCAGGGTCCCAGGCCCCTCCCATCTTGTTGCTCTGCTGCCCTCATCTGCATGGATCAAGATGGTGTATCTCCATGTCCATGTGGCAGCCAGTAGGAAAGCAGAGTAAGGGCACAACCTGGAGGTTGCCCGTGTCTCTTGTCACATCCCATTGGCTTGTACCTAGTCATGTGGTATCTCTAGCCTGCAAAGGAGGCTGGGAAATGTAGTTTCCTTTCTAAGCAGTATGTACCCAGCTGAAGATGTTGTTACTCAGGGATGAGGGAGAGTTGATACTGGAGTGCAGCTAGCAGTTTCTGCCACATAGGCAAAAGCAGAAGGTGAGAATGTTCTAGGTAGTGGGAAATGCATGTGCAGAAGCACCGGCCTAATGAGGAAGGCCACTGTGGCTGGAACTCAAAGGGTAGTGGGGAGAAAAGGAACACAATGAGGCTGAGAATTGGGCCTGTAGGACTTGGATCCTGCGGGAAGCCTTGGTGGTTTCCTTTCCCTCCTCCTTGCTTAGGCATTAGTTCTAAGACAGGGATATTTACAACACAATTATTTCTTTAAAATTATATATATATTTTAATTTGTACAGATGAGGTCTCTGTGTGTTGTCCAGGTTAGTTTCAAACCCCTGGGCTCAAGCCATCCTCCTGCCTCGGCCTCCCAAAGTGTTTGGATTACAGGTATGAGCCATTATACCTGCCCTTCAACTCAATCCCTGAAGACAACTTCCTTCTCAAGTGTTGGAAAGAACCAATGACTAAATCACTTCCAGTCTTTGCTGTATCCCCAACTTACTTATGTGACGTTGGTAAGAGTTTGTTTGTTTATTTAAAGGAGTGGAGAGTTTAATAGGCAAGAAGGGGCAAGAAAGAAGGGAGAAGGAAGAAGCTCCCCTGTAGAGAGACAGAGGGAGGGGGGCTCCAAAGCTGAGAGAGGGAACCCCAGCTGCCATAGATAGCAGCTAGGTATATATAGAGGCTGGAAGAGGCGGTGTCTGATTTGCATAGGGCTCAGGGGATTGGTTTGACTAGGCATGTCTTTCATGTAGTGCATGCAAAAGCTGGCCCTCCCACCCTAGCCTTTTAATATGCAAATGCAGGGTACCATGATGTTCTGCACACTTGGGGATGCGTGGCGGCGGCCATGTTGCCAGGAACATGTGGGGAAAGGGCAAGAAGGCTGTGGGAATCGCCATGTTTGGGTGGACCAGTTTCTAATGGCTTGTATTTGCATATCAAAGGTTGCTGGCCTGTCTCTAAGAGCCGGGGCTTTACAAGAGACTTTTCCGGAGATGCTTTAAAAACTAAAAATTTCCCAAGGACCCCTTTTTCCTCTGTATTTGCCCAAAATAATTTCTTGACTCCTACAACATTACCCCCTGTGGAGATGCCACACTAACTGCTGTTAGGGGGTTTTGGGCGACGACTTCTTCTGGCTACTTCCTGGTGACAAGGGGTGTCGAATGGGGAACAGCAGCTATGGCTCCTCCTGGGGTGGATCTGAGGGTCCTCAGAAGAATGGTGTGTCCATGTGTGGTTCAGTTTACAACACCATTTGGAGTTTGATTGCTTCAGTCTGAAGAAAGAATTTCCTTTCCTGGCCAACACACCAAAATGATACAGCTCTGATGAGTGAAGGAATACCAGGGTTCTTGGTCCTCATGCTGGTTTAGATAAAATGACACAGACACACATGGAGTGGTTTTAAGGAGTGGAGAGTTTAATAGGCAAGAAGGAAGGGAGAAGGAAGAAGGTCCCCTGCACAGAGACAGAGGAGGGGGAGCTCCAAAGCTGAGAGAGGGAACCTCCAAGAGTTTATTTTATAAATAAAATAACGTGCATTGAGGTTGCTCTGTGTTGTGTGGTATGCCCAGCCCTCTCTGCGCATACCTTGTTTCAGGCAAACAGTCACGCTGGGTGGGTGCTATAATGACTTTTTATTTTAGATGGGGAAACTGTGATACAGTTAAACATGCCCAGGATCGTATCGCTAGCAAGGGGTGGACACGGTATTCAAATCCAGCAGTTTGACTCAAAGCCTGCCCTTTCCCCAGCTGTTTTGCACCTCAGTCGTTTGAGTCTAGTCTTCAGGATTTTGACATCTATCTCTTACCTTGTATCTGTTAGGACTGCATTTGGCTTCAAGAAACAGCCCAACTTCAGCAGCCTAAGCAGAAAGGTATTTATTTGTTTATTTTTTACATGTCAGGAATTCCAGTACCTCTTGGAGTTGCTGGCATTGGATTAGTGATGCAGAGCCCTTAGGACTGACATCTCTGCTGTTTTCATTGTCTTTTCCTCAAGGCCCCTAAACGGCTGCTACAGCCCTAACCAATATATCTGGGTTCAAGGTAGGAAGAGGGAAAGGTTGCACCAGCCTCATGGGTTCCTTTCTATTCAGGAAAGTCAAAGCCTTCCCCAGAGGCTTCTCTGTCCACACTGCAGACTTCTGCTCATGTCTCCTTGGCTGGAACTGGATTACAGGACCATTTCTAGCTGCAAGGGAGGTGGGAAAAACTATAATTTTGTTTTATGCTTCTCTAGGAGGAAACAGTAACAGAGAAACTTTTGAGTAAGCCAGGCACTATTGTCCAACATGTACTTATTTACTTAACTTTTTTTTTTTTTTTGAGACGAGATCTGGCTGGCTCTGTTGCCCAGGCTAGAGTGTGGTGGCATGATCTCAGCTCACTGTAATCTCTACTTCGTAGGCTGAAGCCATCCTCCCACCTTAGCCTCCAGAGTAGCTAGGACTACTGCATGCACCACCACACCTGGCTAATTTTTGTATTATTTGTAGAGATGGGGTCTCACCCTGTTGCCCAGGCTGCTTTTGAACTCGTGAGCTCAAGCCATCTGCCCACCTCAGCCTCCCAAAGTGCTGAGATGACAGGCATGAGCCACCACACTCAGCTAATGTTTTTCTTTCAATCAATTCACTTTTTAAGCCTTAACAAAGTTATCGCAAAAGGAAGTTTCATATCACTTTAGAATGTATTTGAAGTCACAGGTTGGTCATTTTATGTGCTTACTTAATAGCTATTAATGCAAATATAGCACTAAGAAGAAAATATATTCTTTAAATCGCCTATATCAGTGGTTCTTAACTCTGGATGATTTTGTCTCCAGGGGACATTTGGCAGTGTCTGGAAACATTGTTGGCTGTCGTGATGGGGCAGGGAGTGCCTGCCTAGAGTCTAGTGGCAGAGGCCAGGTATGTGCTAAACATCCTATAATACAGGATGGGCTCCCACAGTGAAAAATCCTCTGGACCCAAATGTCAGTAGTACTGCAGTTGAGAAACCCTGGCATGGACGCAGTCCACCTGCTGCCAGGAGTTATATACAAGCCATGTTATGGTAATACTGCAATATGTCCATTGTGATTGTGTTTTCTCCTGGGTGACTATCAGCAACACTGTGGCCTGCTTGGTGGTTTTCAAGGTCCGTTCTCACAGTTACTATCAGATCTCCAGCAATCCTGTGATGCAGTTTAAAATGTTCGTGTCATGTGGGCTGGGCATGTTGACTCATGCTTGTAATTCTAGCACTTTGGGAGGTCAAGGCTGGAGAATGGCTTGAGCCCAGGAGTTTGAAACCAGCTTGGGCAACGTAGCAAGACCCCATCTCTACAAAAATTTTTAAAAAAAATTAGCTAGGTTTGATGGTGCATGCCTGTTGTCACAGCTACTGAGGAGGTAGAGGTGGGATGATCACTTGGGCCTGGGAGGTTGAGGCTGCAGTGAGCCACGATTGCACCACTGTATTCCAGCTTGGGCAACAGAGTGAGACCCTGTCCCCCCCCCCAAAAAAAAAAAAAAAAAAGAATGTGCATGCAAATTCGAGATACCAAGATATGTCCCTTACAGAGACTGGTGAGGACGCGGCTCATTGACCCTAAAGCTGAAGTGGTTGAAATGATAGCCCTCTTGCCAGGCAAATCCTATGTGAGTGCTTCTAAAAGAGCACTGTGCCTTGCAGAGAGTATTCCTGGGACCTGGCAGAAATCAGGGCCTCTTGGTGACCATGTGCTTTGGAAAGGGCTGTGCTTTGGCAAGTGGGAGATTTTTTTTTTTATTTTCTCCTGTCTGCCTTGGTTTGGCAAAAACAAACATGGCCTAGGCATGGGCCTTGTGGAGACAAGAAGGCAGCTGGTAGGTGGACATTATCAGCGATCAGGCTGCTGGCAGGTTTGCCTGAGCTGGCCTGGTCTGGTAGCTTGACCATGATGCTCAATTAACCCCCCATTAAAGTTAATTGAGCTATTACAGAGTGGGAGTGGGGAGTGGGGGGGTGTGATGACTGCCTGTTTCCTTGAGTTGGTGTGGCTAAGAAGTAAGGGAATTTTTTATTTTTCCTTCTTAATTCTGGAAACTTAGAAAAAAGCCTCTCACCATCCCTTAATCATTCAGTTAGAGAGACCAGGCTGTTGATGTGGACATACTGCATTTCATGGAATCCTAGAGGCCAGCATTTGTGACTTGCATCCTGATTTCAGAGATGTTAGGATATAAAAAGTAGCCAGCAGCGTTTATAGGATGTGCTAATTGAGAGACGCAGACAAGTATCAAAGATAGCAAAATAGGAAGAAACAGAGTCTTAGAATCAATGCAGTATAATAATAGCTTCTAGTTTCTTTCTGTCTGTCTGTCTGTCTTTCTGTGTTTGATACAGAGTCTCACTCTGTCGCCCAGGCTGGAGTGCAGTGGCATGATCTCGATTCACTGCAGCCTCTGTCTCCCGGGTTCAAGTGATCCTCCCATCTCAGCCTCCAGGTCACTGGGATTACAAGTTGTTTGCCACCATGCCCAGCTAATTTTTGCATTTTTAATAGAGACAGGGTTTCACCATGTTGGCCAGGTTGGTCTCTAACTCCTGACCTCAAGTGATCCCCCCGCCTTGGCTTCCCAAAGTGCTGGGATGACAGGTATGAGCCACCATGTCCAGCCTCCCCTCACCCTTAAGCACAGCTCTTAGGCAGTCAGAGATGTTGCCTGCTGTATTTCTTGTTCTGCTTTTACTCATGGTTTAAAAATCCTTGCCCCAGAATGTAAGCCCCATGGCCAATGCTACCTACCACCTTTAGGGGTGGCCTCTCCTGGGGTGCAGGAGATCATGCAGTTTGTATTGTGACAGCTGGGTCATTTTTTAATCGGATCACCTGCCCCAGTTTGCTTGGCTCTTAAGTGCTTGGGAGTTCTCCTGGTTTTTTGCTCTTGTGAAATGGCCCAGCTTGTACACGTTGTTCCTTTTCTTGCTGGAGTTATTTCCTTTGGACTCCTGTCTGTAAAGTTGGATTGCTGGGTGAAAGTGGGGTATGCATGGTTAGGCTTTTCTCTGCCTAAATTCTGGGTTGCTTTTCAGATTCATCACCTTTTATTTGTGTTGTGTGTGTGTGTGTGTTTTTTTTTCTTTTTTTTGAGACGGAGTTTTGCTTGTTGCCCAGGCTGGAGTGCAAGGGCAGGATCTTGGCTCATAGCAACCTCTGCCTCCTGGGTTCAAGTGGTTTTCCTTCCTCAGCCTCCCAAGTAGCTGGGATTACAGGCATGTGCCACCACGCCCGGCTAATTTTGTATTTTTATTACAGACGGGGGTTTCTCCCATGTTGGTCAAACTGGTCTGGAACTCCCAACCTCAGGTGATCCACCCACCTCAGCCTCCCAAGGTACTGGGATTATAGGGGTGAGCCACTGCACCTGGCCACCTTTTATTTGTTGAATGAGTATTTAATAAGCGTGTCCTATATGCATCAGGAGAATTAAATGGACATGGTCTTGCTTTGGGGGAAATGACAGGTAGTAGAGAAAGACACATTTAGAACTCAACAGAGGCCAGGCGTGGTGGCTCACGCCTGTTATCCCAGCACTTTGGGAGGCCGAGGTGGGCGGATCACCTGAGATCAGGAGTTCGAGACCAGCCTGGCCAACATGGTGAAATCCCGTCTCTACTAAAATATAAAATCAATCGGGCATAGTGATGGCACATGCCTGTGATCCCAGCTACTTGGGAGGCTGAGGCAGGAGAATTGCTTGAACCCGGGAGGCAGACATTGCAGTGAGCCGAGATTGCACTACTGCACTCCAGCCTGGGCAACAAGAGCAAAACTCTGTCTCCAAAAAAAAAAAGAAAAAACTCAACAGAGAAAAGGTGGATCATTAATGTTTCCTTGGCACTTCCGAAGTGCCGGGGACTGTTGTTAATGCCTTTTAAGTGCTAATAATAATTTAATCATGACAAGCTCCCTGTGAAGCAGGGACTGTGATTGTTTCCACCTTATGGGTGGGGAAAGGAGGCAGAGAGAGGTGAATTCACCCAGCTAGTAAATGACAGGACTGGACTGAAACCCAGGCTGTCTGGCTCCAGGGCCTGGCCAGTACCCCATGCTCCATCTTGCCCCATAAATACCCTGGGGGGTGCCAGAGAGGAGTCTTTTCCAACAGGCTGTGCCAGATGACTTTGGCTCATCTTGGAGGCTGGAGGATTAGTCCGTCTACTAGGGGGGCTTCAGCATTTTGGCATGTGGCTTTATGAGCTGTTTACTCTAACAGTGATGATGACAATGGTCTTAGTAGTGATAATACTGTGGGAGAAGTAACTGCAGCAAACTCAACCCCTAACGAGTCCTCTGTCTTCCCAACATTGTGTGCAATAGCCATGAGAGATGGGTGTTATTTTTTTTTTTTTTTTTTTTTTTTTTTTTTGAGACGGAGTCTTGCTCTGTAGCCCGGGCTGGAGTGCAGTGGCCGGATCTCAGCTCACTGCAAGCTCCGCCTCCCGGGTTTACGCCATTCTCCTGCCTCAGCCTCCGGAGTAGCTGGGACTACAGGCGCCCGCCACCTCGCCCGGCTAGTTTTTTGTATTTTTAGTAGAGACGGGGTTTCACGGTGTTAGCCAGGATGGTCTCGATCTCCTGACCTCGTGATCCGCCCGTCTCGGCCTCCCAAAGTGCTGGGATTACAGGCTTGAGCCACCGCGCCCGGCCGGGTGTTATTCTTTTAATTTGGCACACAGGAACTGGAAGCCAGAGAGGTTGGGTGACTTCCCCCAGACCACACAGCCTGGAAATAGTAGGACCAGGACTTGAGCCCAGATCTGCTGCCCCAGAGCCCATGCCCTTGACTACCATGTCATGGTCAGTCCCTTCGACCCTGCCTGCCCCTGGGCCATCTGTGTTGTGATGCCGGCTGGCCAGGATGGGGAGTGAGGGTTTCAGTTTGGCATAGCACAGGGAGATGGGTGAGCCAGGACACTCCTTGAGATGGGAGGCTCTGGGGTTGGGGGAGAGGGAGTAGTGGAGACTGGGGTGTCTCCGAGGGAGTGTTTGAAGATGACAGTGGTTTTTCCAGTTTCTTGTTCTTAGCTATATTCAAGAAAAGATTAAGCCAGAAAATTTCTCTCTGAGTTTCACAACTTCTGGGAGCTTTTGCAACATCTGGGTGATGCAGCATTTTCCTGGTTTGAATCCTAAGTGAAGTTTCATTTTCCTTCACTTAACTCATCCTGGCTCTGGCCTGTCTTCCCAGCTGTATTGGCCCTCTGGTCCTCTTCTGGCTCTTTGTCCCATTTTTTATGATTTATTTTTATTTTTAAGAGAGATGGGGTCTCACTATGTTGCCCAGTCTGTTCTGGAACTCCTGGACCCAAGTGATCCTCCTTCCTCGGTCTCCCAAAATACCGGGATTATAGGCATGAGCCACCGTGGCCAGCTTGTACCCCCTAAGCTTGTGACTGTCTTCTGTGTATGTCCCTCTTGGAGTGAGGTTCCCTCCTGTCTCCATGTTGGCAAATCTTAGCACCTTGGCCATTTGAGAGGGAGGTCTGTGTTGCCTAGGCTGGTCCTGAACTCC
Source organism: Macaca nemestrina (assembly GCF_043159975.1). Taxonomy (NCBI): domain Eukaryota; kingdom Metazoa; phylum Chordata; class Mammalia; order Primates; family Cercopithecidae; genus Macaca; species Macaca nemestrina. Next base: position 15,953,352 of record NC_092142.1, read on the forward strand.
TGGTCTCAAGTGATCCTCCCATCTTGGCCTTCGAAAGTGCTGGGATTACAGGTGTGAGCCACTGTGCCCAGCCAACCCTTCGTAGATTTTAGTCACTTCAAGAAGCCTGCTTTGACCTCTCGAGTGGAAATAACGACTTCCAGGAGTAGGGTGGTCACGGGGCACCCATCTGTTGTCACATGAATGATTTTATCCATATTAAGGAGGCAGTACATGCAACAGCGAGCTAGCCTGTCTGTGTTGAAATTTTCTTCTTTTTACGGCCTGTACAACTTTGGGCAAGTTGCTTTACTTCTCTGTGCCTTAGTCTCTTCCTCAGCAAAATGGAAAAAATACTGCCCATTTTAAATGGGTGAAAATGAAATATTTAATATATAAATTTTCATCTTCACAATGTCTCTGATGAAAAGCAGGTATTGGTTGCACATGGTGCTCATGCCTGTAATCCCAGCACTTTGGGAGGCCAAGGGGGGAAGATTGCTTGAGGCCAGGAGCTCGAGACCAGCCTGGGGAACATGGCCAGACCACATCTCTTAAAAAAAAAATTTAGCTGGATTTGGTGGCATGCACCTGTGGTTCTAACTTTGGAGGGTGAGATGGGAGGCTCTCCTGAGCTCAGGAGATTGAGGCTGCAGTGAGCTATGATTGCACACCACTGCTTTCCAGTCTGGGTGACAGAGTGAAACCCCATCTCAAAAACAAACACACAACAACAACAACAACAACAAAAAACAGGTATTGTCCTTGCTGTATGAATGGGGAAACTGAGTTTTCCTTTTTGCTTTGTGAAACTCTTTTCTGGTATCTTTTGCCTCTTATGTGTATCTCTTTGATGGTACTTTGTGCTTTTAAAATCTTTCATAATGTCCATTTATGTACCTACGTTATATTCAAGAGTCTAAGCTTTTTGAGGGCAGGATTTAAATGTGGTTGTTTCTGGTTCAAATCCTGATGCAAGCAAAACTCAGTAAATTTTTTAAATGAATGGGTAGGCTGGTGGTTGGGTCTTCAGAGTCACTAAATACTGGTGGCAGGAGTGGGACCACACAGAAAAGAATGTTAAGGCAGTGGATCTCAATGGGGAGTGATCTGTCTCTCGGAGGACGTTCAGTGATGTCTAGAGACATTTTTGTTGTCACAGTTTGGGGTGGGGGTGCAGTTGCTGTCTATTGGGTTGGGGTCAGGAATGCTATAAACATCCTATGATACACAGGACAGACTTATCCAGCCTAAAACATCAGTAGTGTTGAGGGTGAGAAACCTTGGATTTATTAAGGCAACAAGCAACATATTAATAGCAACAGGAAAAGACATACATTTAAGGTTTTTTTTGGCCAGGCGTGTTGGCTCACACCTGTAGTCCCAGCACTTTGGGAGGCCGAGGCAGGCGGATCATGAGGTCGAGAGATTGAGACCATCCTGGACAACATGGTGAAACCCCATCTCTACTAAAAATACAAAAATTGGCTGGGCGTGGTGGTGCTCGCTTGTAGTCCCAGCTACTTGGGAGGCTGAGGCAGAAGAATCACTTGAACCCGGGAGGCGGACGTTGCAGTGAGTTGAGATTGCGCCACTGCATTCCAGCCTGGAGACAGAGTGAGACTCCATGTCAAAAAAAAAAAAAAAAAAAAATTTTTTTTCCACAAATGCAAAGTAGTCTAGATGAGGTACACTCTTCCTGAGATGATAAAGTGAGGCCTAAGTGTATTTATTAATTCTTTTGAGGAGAGTGTTAAAGGCAGCATGTGCAAGGCAAAGATTTGCATATAGCCAAAATGACCCTGGGGCTTATTCTCTCTCTCTTTTTTTTTTTAATAAACAGCTTTGTTAAGATGTAACTCACATACCATATGATGCACCTATAAAGTGTGCCACTCAGTTTAGTATATTCAGAATTGTGCATGCCTCCAGTCTCCAGGTAGGCAAATCTTAGTACCTCGGTCCTTCTTAGATTTTATTTTTTAGAGATGGGGTCTCACTATGTTGCCCTGGCTGGTCTTGAACTCCTGGCCTCAAGCCTTCTTGGTCTTCCTCCCATCTTGGCCTCTTGGCCTTCCAGAGTGACTGTATTCAATATTCAAAGTGACTATAGTCAACATTAGATATTTTTATGACCCTACTTATTTATTTTTATTTTTATTTATTTATTTATTTATTTATTTTTGAAATGGAGTCTCGCTCTGTGGCCCAGGCTGGAGTGCAGTGGCCGGATCTCAGCTCACTGCAAGCTCCGCCTCCCGGGTTTACGCCATTCTTCTGCCTCAGCCTCCCGAGTAGCTGGGACTACAGGCGTCCGCCACCTCGCCCGGCTAGTTTTTTGTATTTTTTAGTAAAGACGGGGTTTCACCGTGTTCGCCAGGATGGTCTCGATCTCCTGACCTCGTGATCCGCCCGTCTCGGCCTCCCAAAGTGCTGGGATTACAGGCTTGAGCCACCGCGCCCGGCCTATTTTTATTTAAGACCTGGTGTGGTGTGTGCCTGGCCTTGTGATCACAAATGCTAGCTACACTGAATTGACATTTTGCTGAGACTCGTTCTGATGTCCATTCATAGATTCTATAGGTACTTCCTGAGTGCTTGCCACACCCCAGGAATTCTGCACAGTGAGTGGGGAGTGATATTTTGAGGGACAGCACCAGTGCATTCACTGCCCTAAAGAAACAGTCTAGGGAGAGCGAGACATCGAAAAAATAACATATAAAATAAACATCTGATGGAGACATAGAAAGATGCTAGCCTTCAACAATTTTTGACTTTGAGCAGGGGTTGGCATGCTTTTTCTGTGAAGGATTGGGTAATACATACGTTAGGTCTTGCAGGCCCAGGGGCAAATAGTCTTCCTTATAATATGTATATAAAAATTGGCCAGGCATGGTGGCTTATGCCTGTAATCTCAGCACTTTGAGAGGCCAAGGTGGGAGGATTGCTTGAGCCCAGGAGTTTGAGATCAGCCTCAGCAACAAAGTGAGACTCTGTTTGTATTAGTCTGTTCTCAGTGCTGCTATAAAGAACTGCCCAACACTAGGTAGTTTATAAAGGAAAGAGGTTTAATTGACTTACAATTCCACAGGGCTGGGGAGACCTCAGGAAACTTACACTCACAGTGGAAAGGAAAGCAAACATGTCCTTCTTCACATGGTGGCAGGAAGAAGTGCTGAGCAAAAGCACTTCTTTTGCTGAGAAGTGTTGAGCAAAATCAGATCTCATGAGAACTCACTGTCACAAGAACAGCATGGAGGTAACCACCCCCATGGTTCAATTACCTCCCACTGGGTTTCTCCCACGACATGTGAGGATTATGGGAACTACAGTTCAAGATGAGATTTGGGTGGGGACACAGCCAAGCCATATCACTGTCTCTACAAAAAAAAAAAAAAAAGCCAGGCTTGGTAGCTCATGCCTGTATCCCAGCTACTCATGAGGCTGAGATGGGAGAATCGCTTAAGTCCAGGAGGTTGAGGCTACAGTCAGCTATGATCACACCAGTGCACTCCAGCCTGGGCAACAGAGTGAGATGCTGACCAAAAAAAAAAAAAAAGGAAAGAAATCCATTCTTAGCCTGTGTGCTGTACAAAAGCAAACAGCAGGCTAAATTTGGCCCACAGGCTGTGGTTCGCCAACTCATGACCTTTACAAATGGCAATTCACATGGTTCATCTAGTCATAACTGTACATGGTCTATTGGATATTATATAGTATGTTCGTGGCAAATGTCATATAATGTGTAAAGTAACATATACAACATAAAATAACATCTGAGAAATATTTAATGAAAAAATCTGATGAGTACTTAGCAGGCACAGTACAGAGTACCATGAAGTTGTTAAATGGGGGATCTGGCGTGTTTGAGAAAGGGGTGGGGAGATAGGTGGGCCTCCCTCCAGAAGGAATGTTTCAACTGAGAGCTGAAGGATGCCCCTACATTGTGTGTCAGGGCAGTGATGGGGAGAAAGACTCCAGGTAGAGGGAACCCACTCTGCAAAGGCCCTGAGTCATGAAGGGGTCCCTGGAACAGTGAGCTGGGGCTGGACCCACAGGCTGCAGTTGTGGAGATTGTGATCCATCCTGAGAGCTCTGGCTCGGAATAGTTTTCAGCACAGTGAGATGGGATTGGGGCTGTATTTTGGAGCTGTCCCCTGGCTGCAGTTGGGAAGGGAGTCATGAAACCTGTTTGGAAGCTGGGGTTTTCACCCAGGTCATGCAAATAAGTATCTCTCAGGTGTGGAATGAACTGAGCAAATCACATGTCTTCTAATGGTACACTACACTTTTTATTTTTATTTTTTGGTTTTGAGACAGAGTCTTGCTCTGGCTGGAGAGCAGTGGCATGATCATGGCTCACTGAGCGTTGACTTCCCAGGTTCAAGCAATCCTCCTGCCTCCGCTTCCCGGGTAGCTGGGACTACAGGTACCCACTACCATGCTTGGCTAATTTTGGTATTTTTAGTGGAGTCGGGTTTCATCATGTTGGCCAGGCTGGTCTCGTAACTTCTGACCTCAAGTGATCCGCCCGCCTCAGCCTCCCAAAGTGCTGGGATTACAGGTACAAGCCACCGCGCCTGGCCTTTAGTGATATTTTAAAGACTAAATTCCCTTAGGTCTGCCTGGGTCTGCATTTGTTACTACTGTTTCTCACTGTGTGTCTTGAGGTCATCAAAAGTAACTTGAGCCTTTTCCCTTGTTTCTGCCTCCTCAAGGCTTATGAGCCATTAAGCAAAGCCCGATTGTTGTGCGGGTCAGGCTTTTCATGTTTTCTTTAGCTTAAGGAGCAGTTTCTAAGGGAACTCATTGTGTCATTGTTTAGCAAAAGATGGGCAGCCTCCCAAGTGGCAGGCGGTAGGAGCTGGGGGAATACAGTGGGTTCCACCCAGTCTGTGGTGGGGTGGGATGCCTGCAGAAGGAAGTAAGATGAGGAAGCCCTTTGTGCACAGATGTGCGGCAGCCTCCAAGGTCCAGTTTTTAAGTGAAAACGTGAAGATCCACTTGGTGTATTTGCTATGATACCTCTGTAAAAAAGCAGACAAGTAAGAATTACATGGTTATATTTGCTTGTATTCCTAAGGAATTCCAGAAGGATACATGAGAAACTAAAAGAGGTGGTTACATTTGGGCAGAGTAACTTTTTTTTTTTTTTTTTTTTTTTTGAGACGGAGTCGGAGTCTCGCTGTGTCGCCCAGGCTGGAGTGCAGTGGCCGGATCTCAGCTCACTGCAAGCTCCGCCTCCCGGGTTTACGCCATTCTCCTGCCTCAGCCTCCCGAGTAGCCGGGACTACAGGCCCCCGCCACCTCGCCCGGCTAGTTTTTTGTATTTTTTAGTAGAGACGGGATTTCACTGTGTTAGCCAGGATGGTCTCGATTTCCTGACCTCGTGATCCGCCCGTCTTGGCCTCCCAAAGTGCTGGGATTACAGGCTTGAGCCACCGCGCCCGGCCCAGAGTAACTTTTTACTGTTTACCTTGATATATGTGTATTTACTTTTTTTTTTTTTTTTTTTGAGATGGAGTCTCGCCCTGTCACCAGGCTGGAGTGCAGTGGCACAATCTTGGCTCACTGCGTCCTCCGCTTCCCGGGTTCAAGCAATTCTCCTGCCTCAGCCTCCCGAGTAGCTGGGCTCTTAGGGACGCGCCACCACGCCTGGCTAATTTTTTGTATCTTTAGTAGAGATGGGGTTTCACCATGTTGGCCGGGCTGGTCTTGAAGCCCTGCCCTCGTGATCTGCCTGCCTTGGCCTCCCAAAATGCTGGGATTAAAGACATGAGCCACCATGCACGGCCTGCATATGTATTATATAAACATATGCACACACCTGCATACATACACACACATATATTTTTTAAAAATTGAGTCATGGTCAGGTGCGGTGTGGGTCACACCTGTAATCCCAGCACTTTGGCAGGCGAAGGTGGGAGGATTGCCTGAGCTCAGGAGTTCGAGACCAGCCTGGGCAACGTGGAGAAACCCCTGTTCTACAAAAATTGGCCGGGCATGGTGGCATACACCTGTGGTCCCAGCTGCCCAGAAGGTTGAGGTGGGAGGATTGCTTGAGCCTGGTAGGTAGAGGCTGCAGTGAGCCATGATCACACCATTGCACTCCAGCCTGGGTGACAGTGTGAGACCCTGTCTTAAAAACAAAAAGAGTCATATATTGCCTATTTAAAAAATAAATTCCTGTATTCCATCATCGCCAGCTACTGCCATTCTAAAGCATTTTCCTAAGCAGCTCCACTGTGGTTGTAGCGGGTATTTCAGAAAGGCGTTAGAAATGCCCTGGGAGGGCAGAACCTGGGGCTTCACTGGAGGTGCTGTTGGGCTCAGTCTAATGTCAAGGCAGGAGCATGGCAAGGGTATTGAGGCGTGAACAAGCATCACTCAGCAAGGTGACACGTGTTCATGCCTCGTTACCCTTGTTTCCCCACCAGCTCTATTTTTATTGCCTGCTCTATTGGTTTCTTTTTCTTGTTTATTTTTTCTTTTGAGACTCAGTTTTGCTTTTATTGCCCAGGCTGGAGTGCAGTGGCACCATCTCAGCTCACTGCAACCTCCGCCTCCTGGGTTCAAGTGATTCTCCTGCCCCAGCCTCCCAAGTAGCTGGGACTACGGGTGTGTGCCACCATGCCCAAGTAATTTTTATATTTTTACTAGAGACGGGGTTTCTTCATGTTGGTCAGGCTGGTCTTGAACTCCTGACCTCAGGTGATCCTCCTGACCTCAGATGATCCTCCTGCTTTGGGCTCGCAAAGTGCTGGGATTACAGGTGTGAGCCACTGTGCCCAGTCTCTATTGGTTTCTTATTGCTGGTATTGCCGTAAACTTGGTGACTGAAAACAACACATATCATTCTAGTTCTCGGGGGTCAGAAGTCCAAAATGCATGGTTCGTGTTCCTTCCGGAAGCTCCCAGGGACAATCCATGGCCTGGCCCTGTCCAGCATCTAGAGGCCACCTGCATTCCTCAACTCGTGGCTTCGTGTCCCTCCACCCCTGCTTGTATTGTCAAATCTCCTTTACTTTTTTTTTTCTGACTCAGAATCTCACTCTGTCCCTGAGGCTGGAATGCAATGGTGTGATCTCAGCTCACTGCAGTCTCTGCCTCCCAGGTTCAAGTGATTCTCCTGCCTCAGCTTCCCGGGTAGCTGGGATTATAGGTGCACACCACCACGCCCGGCTAATTTTTGTATTTTTAGTAGAGACGGGGTTTTACCGTGTTGGACAGGCTGGTCTTGAACTCCTGACCCCGGGTAATCTACCCGCCTCAGCCTCCCAAAGTACTGGGATTATAGGCGTGAGCCACCACGCCCGGCCTCAAATCTACTTTTCTGACTCAGATATTCCCACCGTCCTCTCGCCCCTCTCACATTGGGCCTACCTAGATCATCTAGGACAGGGGTCCCCAACTCCTGGGTCATGAACCAGTAGCGAGCGGTCCGTGGCCTGTTAGGAACTGAGCCATGCAGCAGGAACTGAGTGGCGGGCGAGCCAGCGTTCCCACCTGAGTTCCACCTCCTGTCAGATCAGTGGCCGCATTGGATTCTCATAGGAACTCGAACCCTATTGTGAACTGTGCATGCGGGGGACTTAGGCTGTGTGCTCCTTATGAGAATCTAATGCCTGATGATCTGAGGTGGAACAGTTTCATCCTGAAAGCCACCTGCCTCCATCCCTGGCAAAATTGTCTTCCACTAAATCCATCCCTGGTGCCAAAAAGTGTGGGGACCGCTGATCTGGGACATTCTCCCCATTCTAAAGTCCTTAATTATACCTGCCGAGTCCTTTGAGTTCTGGAGATGGGGATGTAGGCATCTTTAGAGGCTGTTCTGTGTACAGCACCTGTGCAGCTTAGTTCCAGGCACATAGTGGGGGCTCAATACATCTTTGTTGAATGACACAGTGAATCATTTGGTTAGGCTAGAGAATGTGGAAGGAGGCCAGGTGCAGTGGCTAACCTGTAATCCTGAAGCCAAGGCAGGTGAATCACTTGAACTCAGGAGTTTGAGACCAGCCTGGACAACATGGTGAAACCCCATCTCTCCTAAAAATAGAAAAATTAGCTGGGTATGATAGTGTGTGTCTGTAGTCCCAGCTACTCAGGAGGCTGAGGCAGGAGGATCACCCGGGGTCAGGAGTCCAAGACCGGCCCAGAAGGTGGAGGTTGCAGTGAGCCGAGATCATGGCACTGCAGTCTAGTCTGGGCAACGGAATGAGACCCTGTCTCGGAAAAAGAGAATGTGGAGGGATATAGCAAGAAGTGGATCTGGAAGTTTTAATAGTAGAATTTATTGAGCACCTACTATGTGCTCTGGCTTATGTTTAATGAAGTGCTTATTTGCATAATGTCAGTATTCCCATTTTACAGATGTGGAAACTGAGGTTTAGTTGCTGGCCTAGTATTACAGGGTGAGGAGCTGAAGCCCCATCTGCCTTGACGAGGGGTGCATTAGGGATGTGGACTAGAAACTTGGTCAGGGAGGGATTCTGTTCAAACGTGGCTGCTTAGCTTTGACACTGTTGACATTTGGGGCCAAATATTTCCCGTCCTGGGGGCTGTCCTGTGCATTGTGGCCTTTAAGCAGTATCCCTGGCCTCTGTCCACAAAGTGCCAACAGCACTACCCTTTTCCCAAGTTGTGATAACCCAGGGTGTTTCCAAATGTTGTCACATGTCCCCTGAGGGACGAACTTGCCCCCACTTGAGAACCATGGTGTTAAAACATAGATCACGGCACATCAACTCCATGCTTTTCAGGTCACTCCGAGTGAAAGTCAAAATCCCTCCGATGGCCTGTGTGTCCCGCACTGTCTCCTCCCTGCCTTCTGCCTTCCTCCCTGTCTTCACTGCTTGTTACTCTTGAGACCTGTTGGCCTCTCTGTGGTTTCTCAGAAATGCCAGGCCTGGTCTGACCTCAGGACCTTTGCACTGGCTGTTTTCTCTGCTTGGTGTGCCCTTTGTCCAGATGGCCATTTGGTTTGCTCCCTTGTTTCCTTCTATCCTGTATTTGTTTGTTTATTTTTAATTGAGACGGAGTCTTGCTCTGTTGCCCAGGCTGGAGTGCAGTGGTATGATCTCGGCTCACTGCAGCCTCCACCACCCGGGTTCAAGGGATTCTTGTGCCTCAGCCTCCTGAGTAGCTGAGATTACAGGCGTGCACTACCCCACCCAGCTAATTTTTTGTATTTTTAGTAGAGACAGGGTTTCCCTATGTTGGCCAGGCTGGCCTTGAACTCCTGGCCTCAAGTGATCCACTTGTCTTGGCCTCCCAAAGTGCTGGGATTATAGGCGTGAGCCACTGTGCCTGGCTCAATCCTCTGTTTAAATACCCGTCCTCAGCAAGGCCTGCCCTCTTCTCTGAGTCCTTTTCATCACACATGTCTTCATATCCTCTCCCTTCTAAACCATCTGTCTCTTCTCTTTAGGCTGTCAGCTCCAGGAGGGCCGGCCTTTGGTCCCCACCGTTCGCTGCTGGGCCCTCAGCCCTAGGAACCGTGCTCCGTAAATGGATGAATGCTGTCTGTCCTGTTACTGCAATGTCCCCAGACATGTCCCTATGCCCAGCACATGCCTGACCCCTCACAAGACCCTGGAACATGACTAAGGGATTTATCTGGTGAAGCATGAGAGTCTGATAAGAGGAGAGGAAGTGGCTGGGGAGCAACCTTGCAAAGATAGCCAGGGCTAGATGGAGGAAACGAGGACGAGTGTCAGCTTCATAGGATGGGCCTCCCATGAGAGGCCTCGTGGTGCTTGGGAGAGTTGGGGTGAAAGCAGGTTGGAACAAGATGCTTGCTGCTGACATTTGGGTAGTGTGATGGGCAGCCTGACCTCTGCTTTCTTTTCAGTGCTTAACAGCATTGAAGCCCTGTTAAGACAGGATCCTTAGGGCTGGCCACAGTGGCTCATCCTTGTGATCCCAGCACTTTGGGAGCCCGAGGTGGGAGCAGACTGGGCAACATAGCAAGACCCCATCTCTGAAAAAAAAAATACAAAAATTAACCAGGGTTGGTGGTGTGCACCTCTAGTCCCAGCTACTTGAGAGGCTGAGGCAGGAGGATCACTTGAGCCTGGTAGTTCAAAGCTGTAATGAGCTATAATTACACCATTGCACTCCAGCCAAGGAGACAGAGCAAGACTCTGTCTCAAAAAAAAAAAAAAGGTGACTTAGTTTCGCATGTAACTGTGTTCAGTTCTCCGTCTTGAACGTGAGGATTTGTGGTACCTGCCTGGATGGAGCAAGGACGGCCATGCCCCTGCCTTCCTGGGTGTTAGGGATAAGCCTGGAAATTGCCCCTGTGATGTTACTGGGCTTCATTCTTAGCTCTGCTGAGTTAGGGGGCAGGGTGGGGTGCAGCATGCCAGGGCTCGTCACCACCCACGCAATGCTGACTCTAGCCGCCTTCCTCTCACCCCATGCCCCTGCTAGCTGTGCTTGCCTCCTGCTGTGTTGGGGCCAGGAGACTTTAGCCTTTCTCCGGATCTTTTCAGGACTGCAGTGGGAAAATGAATGCCACATGCTGTGTCTCTAAACAGGATTAATGTTCAGAGGCCCAGCGGGTGCCCTGACCTAACCACGGGCCTCTTGGACTCCTTTTCTCAGCTTTCTTTGGCTTCTGAGCTGTCCCTTTGCAGCATTGTTTCTGAGCGTGGCGTTTAGGAGCAGCCTCTCACCTTGCCTTTCGCCCCTCGAAGCCCGGTCTGTTCTTTGGTTGGTTGTGCAGAAGAGTTGCTGTGGTTTGAATCCAGGACCCTCGAGGTCCTGCCTCTGTGACTCATGGGACATCTTCTCACCTGTTTGTCTCTGCGTTCCTCTCTGTAAGATGGGAGTCATTATGGTACCTTCCTCATAGACTACTAGGGTGATAAAATGGAGCAATGTACGTGAAACCTGAACACAGTGCCTGGTATGCAGTCAGTGCTTAGAAAGAGCTGTGATTTTATTTTTATTTCTTTTTCTTTGAGACGTGGTCTCATTCTCTGACCCAGGCTGGAGCATATTAGCGTAATCACGTCTCACTGCAGCTTCCCATTCCCGGGCTCAAGTGAGCCTCCCACCTCAGCCTCCCAAGTAGCTGGGATTACAGGTGTGAGCCACTGTGCTTGGCACCATTCAGCAATTTTTTTTTTTTTTTTTTTTTTGTGACAGAATCTGGCTCTGTCACCCAGGCTGGAGTACAGTGGTGTGATCTCAGCTCACTGCAACCTCTGTCTTCCGGGTTCAAGTGATTCTCCTGCCTCAGCTTCCCAAGTAGCTGGGATTACAGGCGCCCACCACCACACCTGGCTGATTTTTGTATTTTTAGTAGAGACGCGGTTTCACCATGTTGGCCAGGCTGGTCTCGAACTCCTAACCTCAGGTGATCCGCCCACCTCGGCCTCCCAAAGTGCTGGGATTACAGGCATGAGCCACTGTGCTTGGCCAGGGATCACTGTCTTAATATGTGAATTAGGCGATGCCATGCCTCTGCTTAATGCCCTCCCAGGGCCTCCTGTGAGAATTAGAACAAAAAATCGATGCTCCGTACCGTGACTCCAAGATCGGCTATGCTGTGGCCCCTGGTGACTTCTCCTCCTGCTCCATCTTGGGTCCTGGCTTATTGCTGCAGCGACCGCCCTCCCCTCCCCCAACTGTGGCCTTTGCCAGTGCTATCTCTGCCTGGTATGTGCTTCCTAAAATCGTTGCACAGCCAGCTCTTCCTGACCCTTCCAGTCTGCGGGGATGTCATCTGCTCAGATCCCCACTCTGGTGCTTCCTGTCCTGACACCCCTTCTCCTTCCTTCACAGCAGGTACCGCTCTTTGTCATTAAGTTCTTATGTGTGAGCTTTCATCTTTGATGGACTATGCGTCTTAAGAGGGCAGAGATATCATTTCTGATTTGCCCCCATGCCTGTGACTAGCCCAGGTCTAGGCACATAGTAGGTGCTCAGTAAACAGTCATCAAATGATCTATTGAATGCATGACAGGAAGCCTGCACTTCTGTGTGTTAATCCGTATCTTGGCTGCTGGGAACAACAGCTCCTGGAACCTGACGCTTGGGTCACCTTACTCTGAACCCTTGTGATAACTCTGTGATAGGTGGGTTCTAGAATTAGTCTCATTTCACAGATGAAGAAATCAAGGCCTGGTGAGGTGAACTGACTTGCTTTAGGGCAGTGGGGATGACTTTGCCTCTCTGGAGATACTTGGCAATGTCCAGAGACAGTTGTGATTGTCACAACTTGAGGAGGTGGGGAGTGCTATTATCATCTAGTGGTAGAGGCCAGCGACGCCACTCAATATCTTACAATGCACAGGATGGCCCCCTACAACCAAGGATTATTTGGGCTCAAATATCAGCGGTTCTGAGGTTGAAGAAGCCCTGCTTGAGGGCACACATCTGTAAGTGGCGGAGATGGGAACCTAGACCCTGAACCTTGTGTTGTTAACCACTACCCTGGCGCTGCTCACATTCGGGGGTGGGTGGGTGGGAGGAGTTGTAGAATGTTTCCATGTCTGAGTCAAAATCTTGCTTCTCTGCTCTGGAGAGATGAGTTTGGAATCTGTGAGGCCTGAGGCCATTCACTTGATCTCTGGCCTTGGAGATCTTGCCTCCAAGCCACCTCAGGCTCCATCTGTCTGCCATGCACCTTGTAAATGCCTTAGAATTCTGGCTGGGTGTGGTGGCTCACACCTCTAATCCTGGCACTCTAGGAGGCCGAGGCGGGCAGACTGCTTGAGTTCAAGACCAGCCTGGGCAACATAGTAAAACCCTGGATCTACGAAAGATAGAAAAATTAGCCAGGCATGGTGGTGTGTGCCTGTAGTCCCAGCTACTTGGGAGGCTGAGGCAGGAGGATTGCTGGAGCCCAGGAGATAGAGGCTGCAGTGAGCTGTGATGGTGCCACTGCACTGAAGCCTGGGCAACAGAGTGAGAGCCTGTCTCAAAAAACAAAACCAGCCAACCAAACAAACAGAAAGGCCTTAGTGTTCCAAGCACCTGGTTTAGAGGTGGTGGAACTCAGTGTCAGACTCTCCATGGGTTCAAATCCTGGCTCTGTTTCTTTTAGGTTTACGAGCCCAAGCCATTTACATAAACTCTCTGGACCTCGGAGCCCTTGCCAGGAAAGGGGAGAGTTTTAATAGTCCTGACTTTGTAGGGCTGTTGGAAAGTTTAAATGGACTATGCTTGGGAAGCACTTATCGCCGTGCCTGGCACGGTCACTCTGGCTGTTATTATTGGCACCCAGTAAATACATGCTTTCTTTTTGTTTCCAACTCAGCATTTAGAAATGTCCTACCTTTCAATTCCTGCTGCTGTTATTTATTTATTTGAAGTGCGAACTAGCTTTCTTATTATTATTTTAGAAATAATGCATGCAGAGGAGAAAATTCAAACAGTACAAAAGATAATAAAACAAAAATTAATGGTTGCCTTCCTCTCCCTCGTTTCAGGCTTACCCCCTGCAGATTAATTAGCTTTTTTTCTTGTTTTTTTTTTTGTTTTTTTTTTTTTTGATATTAAGTCTTGCTCTGTTGCCCAGGCTGGAGTGCAATGGCGTGATTTTGGCACACTGCAACCTCCGCCTCCTGGGTTCAAGTGATTCTCCTGCCTCAGCCTCCCAAGTAGCTGGGATAGGGCGGATCATGAGGTCAGGAATGTGACACCAGCCTAGCCAACATAGTGAAACCCCGTCTCTACTAAAAATGCAAAAATTAGCCAGTCATGGTGACAGCCGCCTGTAATCCCAGCTACTTGGGAGGCTGAGGCAGGAGAGTCGCTTGAACTTGGGAGGCGGAAGTTGCAGTGAGCTGAGATCACAACATTGTACTCCAGCCTGGGCGACAAGAGCGAAACTCCGTCTCAAAAACAAAACAGCAAATTCCTGACCGTATGCTGCTTGCAGGTTATGTATGACCAGGCCTATTTCTGTATCTGTAAAATGGGTTAGGTTATAGTACCTGAATCCTAGAGTTGTGTGTGAGGATGAAATGTAATGTGAAACACTTAGAGTGGTGCTTGGCTGATGCAGCTAATGAATCTTCCCTCTTACTCTTTCTATAAACAGAAGGTGGCACAGATTTCTTCGTTTCTTTCTGCACTTTGCTGAAATGTCACCTTGGCCCAGAGGCCCTTTCTGTCTACCTGATACAGAACTAGCACCCGCCCGCCCACCGTTATGCTTCATCCACTTTCTTCTTCTTCAAGCCATTTGCTCCCGTTGGGCATACATAGAGTTGTTGTTTTTTTTTTAACCTGTTTGTAGTTTTGGCCTCTTCCCATACAATGAAACGGTGTGAGACTGGAGACTTTATTTTACTTGCACATGACCTTGGCACATGGTAGAAGTCCCTGATAAATGTCCACTGAGCAAGAGGATCCTGACTGTTGCAAGTGACTTATTTATTTATTTTTGAGACAGGGTCTCAATCTTTCGCCTAGGCTGGAGTTCGGTGGTTCAGTCATAGCTCACTGCAGCCTCGAACTCCTGGGCTCAAGTGATCCTCCTTCGTCAGCCTCTTGAGTAGCTGGGACTAAAGGCAAGCATCGTCACATCTGGCTACTTTTAAATTTTTTTATTTGTAGAGCAGGGGGAGTCTCGCTCCATTGCCAACTTTGGTCTCGAACTCCTGGGCTCAAGTGATCCTCCTGCCTTGGCCTCCCAAAGTGTTGGGATTACAGGTGTGCACCACCATGCCCAGCTAGGTTTTTTTTGTTTTTTTTTTTGAGATGGAGTCTCACTCTGTTGCCCAGGCTGGACTGCAGTGGCGTGATCTCGGCTCACCACAACCTCCACCTCCCGGGTTCAAGCGATTCTCCTGCCTCAGCCTCCCGGGTAGCTGGGAATACAGGCACCCACCACCATGCCCGGCTAATTTTTGTACATTTAGTAGAGAGGGGGTTTCACTATGTTGACCAGGCTGGTCTTAAACTCCTGACCTCGTGATCTGCCCGCCTTGGCCTCCCAAAGTGCTGGGATTATAGGCGTGAACCACTGCACCCGGCCAGCTAAGTTTTTAAATGTTTTTGTACAGACACAGTCTCACTGTGTTGCCCAAGCTGATCTGAAACTCCTGGCCTCAAGCTATCCTCCCACCTCAGCCTCCTGAAGTGCTGTGATATATAGGCATGAGCCACTGCACCCAGCGGGTTGTGAGTTATTGAGATGGTTGTATTGGGAGTGGATGCTGAGGCCTCAGTGGAACTCGTGGTACACAGTAGGTCCTCATGACCTCCGTCAGTGGCAGTTGAGATTCGTGATCACTTTTTCTGCCTGTTGTCTACCCCATCTCTCTGTGGCCTCCTCTCCTGTCCTGGAGTTGGCTGACTGGGTCCCTGGCAGGGCTGCCTGCTTTATCCCTGCAGGCCCTGGCGGAGCATCTGTCCAGAACCTGCGCCATCCGAATGGGAGCAGTAGGGGTGTAGGGGAAAGTTAGTGAGCCGCCAGGTGCACGAGGACTTCCAAGATAATCACGGCTGAACCAGGAAGGCAGGTCAAAGCCAGGGTCATGTACAGGAAGGAGGTCAGCACCAGGGTCATGTATGCGAAGACTTAGATCAATGCCTGGTGCCTTAGTCATCATCATTCAGCCCAGAAAAGATGACACCATGCAATAGGAATTATATGAACGCATGAAGGTCAGGGGCCACTCAGACTTGGACGGGGTCCTGAGCTTCTTGAGTGTCAGGGCTGAGGTCATGGAGATACAAGAACTTGACCAAGCTGGTGAGGTGTCCCGCAAAGAGAAGCCTCTGTTGGAGGGAACTGGGAGCTGGGGAGGACATGAGCTTTCTCTCTTTTTCTTTTTTTTTGAGACGGAGTCTTGCTCTATTGCCCAGGCTGGAGTGCAATGGTGGAATCTTGGCTTACTGCAACCTCCGCCTCCTGGGTTCACGCGATTCTCCTGCCTCAGCCTCCAAAGTAGCTGGGACTATAGGCCTGTGCCACCATGCCCGGCTAATTTTTTTTTTTATTTTTAGTAGAGATGGGGTTTCACCGTGTTAGCCAGGATGGTCTTGATCTACTGACCTTGTGATCCACCTGCCTTGGCCTCCCAAAGTGCTGGGATTATAGGTGTGAGACACCGTACCTGGCCGACGTGCACTTTCTCTGTGAAGATTTCCATGGGCCAGGTTAGGGGCAGGGCTTGGGCTGGTGCGGTGACTGGTGACCGTGTGCTTCAGGACTCATCTCTTGTGGCTGAATTGCGTGTCGGACAGTTGGGTTCTTCTGATTCTGCTCAGAGAGTGGTGGGCCTGGCTGGCTGGATTTCCCTAGATTAGGAAGCAGCCTTGGATAGCTGTGATTCTTTGAGTTGGGAACAGCAAGTGGCCTGCAGACTCCCGGGGAATCATCCCTTCCTTGAGCCTTTAGATATTGCCCAGTATTCACCGTTTTTCCCAGAAGCCTCCAGTAGTGAGAGTCGCGCTTCTTACCTCCTGGAGTTGTTCAGGACACATTAGGGTCCCTGCCAGTAAGGAACACCCAAGAGGCCTCGATACTTTTTTTTTTCTGAGACAAAGTCTTGCTCTGTCACCCAGGCTGGAGGACAATGACCTGAACTCGCTCACTGCAACCTCCACCTCCCGGGTTCAGGCCATTCTTGTGCCTCAGCCTCCCGACTAGCTGGAATTACAGGCATTTGGCACCATGGCCGGCTAATTTTTTTGTATTTTTTAGTAAGGATGAGGTTTCACTATGTTGGCCAGGCTGGTCTTGAACTCCTGGCCTCAAGTGATCTGCCCTCCCCAGCCTCCCAAAGTGCTGGGATTTCAGGTGTGACCCACTGCGCCCAGCCCCGATACTTTTTTTTTTCTTTGAGACAGAGTCTCTTACTCTGTCACCCAGGCTGGAGTGCAGTGGGATGATCATAGCTCACTGCAGCCTCAACCCCCTAGGCTCAAAAGATCCTCCCACCTCAGCCTCCTGAGTAGAGGGGACTACAGGTCTGCAGTACCACGCCTGGATAATGTTTAAATTTTTTTGTGAAGACAGGGTCTTACTATGTTGCCCAGGCTTTTCTTGAACTCCTGAGCTCAAGCAGTCCTCCCGTCTCAGCCTCCCAAAGTGCTGGGTTTACAGGCGTGAGCCACTGTGCCTGGTCCCCAGATGCTCCTAGCTTTGTGACCTACGCTGTTGGCCGCTGTAGGGGCCGTGACGGAGGTGATGTGGGGGTGGATGGCAGGGGTGACCCATGTTGGCTGCTTTCTGCAACAGTCAAAGTTCATGGTCAGAGTCAGATTTCCTCTTGTGATGCCTTCCTTCCGCTCCCTCCCACAGCTGCCCTCTGGGTCTGGGCTGGCCATCTGGCTTTGAGCAGGAAGCTTGCGTGTGCTGGTCAATTTGCTTTCTGCGGAGGAAACACCTTCCTTTGCTCAGTGTTTCCTGACCTCTCCTTCCTTGGAGTTCCGGTGTCCTTAAATGCTCTCTGATTTCTTCTGTAGCTCACTTTCTTGCTTGAAAGGACAACTTTTCTTCATCCTTTAAACTTCTTATCTCTGGGCAATACAGTGGTGGTGGCAGTGGTGATTATTACTAACTGTTAGTATCTGCTCCTACGGTTTATTGTCTCTAGACTGTATGAGCATCTGTCACGCATTGTGCCATTGAATGCTCTCCAGAACTCTTCCAAATGATGTGTTTTCCTGACTTTAAAAAAAAATAAAAAAAAATTTTTTTTAAATAAATGAGGTCTTGCCAGGTGCAGTGGCTCACGCCTGTAATCCCAACACTTTGGGAGGCTGAGGTGGGCGGATCACCTGAGGTTGGGAGTTCAAGACCAGCCTGGCTAACACAGTGAAACCCCGTCTCTACTAAAAATATAAAAAATTAGCCGGGTGTGGTGGCAGGTGCCTGTAGTCCTAGCTACTCGGGAAGCTGAGGCAGGAGAATAGCTCGAACCTGGGAGGCGGAGGTTGCGGTGAGCTGAGATCTCGCCATTGCACTCCAGCCTGGGCAACAAGAGCGAAATTCCGTCTTATAAAAAAAAAAAAAAAAAGAAAGAAATGGGGTCTCACCGTGTTGCCCAGGCTGGTCTAGAACTCCTGGGCTCAAGCTGTCCTCCCATTTCGGTCTCCCAAATTGCTGGGATTAAAGGTGTGAGTCTCCGTGCCCAGGCTTTTCTTTCTCCCTTTCCCTTTCCCTTTCTTTCTTTCTTTTCCCTCCTTCCTTCCTCCCTCCCCTTCCTTTCCCTTTCCTTCCCTCCTGTCCCCTCTTCTCCCCTCCCCTCTTTCCCTCCTGTCCTCCCTTCCTTCCTTTCTTCCTTTCTTTTTGAGCCTGAATCTAGCTTTGTCACCCAGGCTGGAGTGCAATGGCACAATCTCGGCTCACTGCCACCTCTGCTTCCCAGGTTCCAGCGATTCTTCTGCCTCAGCCTCCCGAGTAGCTGGGACTACAGGTGCCCGCTACCACACTGCCTAATTTTTGTATTTTTAGTAGAGATGGGGTTTCACCGTATTGGCCAGGATGGTCTCGATCTCCTGACCTCGTGATCCGCCCGCCTCGGCCTCCCAAAGTGCTGAGATTACAGATGTGAGCCACTGCACCTGGCCTTCCTTTTTTTTTTTTTTTTTTTGGAGACAGGTGCTCACTCTGTCACCCAGGTTGGAGTGCAGTGGTGTGATTACAACTCACGGCAGTGTCTACCTTCCAAGGCTCAGGTGATCCTCCTGCTTCAGCCCACTGAGTAGCTGGGATTATAGGCGAGTGCCACCCTACCTGGCTAAGTTTTTGCGTTTTTAGTAGAGATGGGTTTTGCCATGTTGTCCAGGCTGGCTTTCAACTCCTGGGCTCAAGCGATCCATCCGTGCTGACCTCCCAGAGTGCTAGGATTATAGGCGTGAGCCATTGTGCTCAGCTTTTCTGACTCTTTTTACTGATCAGGAGACTGAAGCTTGGAGAAATTAAGTGACTTGCCTAGGTTCACATGGGGTCAAGGCCTGAATTTGAATCTACATCTGCTTGATTAGGAAGTGAGCGGTCATAGCTAGTCTCTACCTGGATGGATTGTTATTTAAAATTTTTCAAAATAATTATTTTATTAAAAAAGAGACAAGGTATCATTATGTTTCCCAGGCTGGTCTTGAACTCCTGGGCTCAACCGATCCTCCTGCCTTGGCCTCCCAAAGTGCTGAGATTAGAAGTGCAAACTACTGTGCCCAGCCAGATTATTACTTAAGAACCAAAACAACAACAATAACCAAACCAAACCAAACAAAGGGGGAAATTGATGGTGGACAAGTAAGAAGATCATTGCAAAGGTTGGGGGCAGGGTGTTTGGGGAGTGTGGAGGAAGCTTTTTAAATGAGGTACCTGGGTTGGGTTTTGAAGGATGAATAAGAGTTTGTTAGGGCAGAAAGACATTGCAGAGAGAGAATCTAGCAAGAGATGACTGAAGGAACCATTTATTTGACCAGCAGCTGGTGACTGCCTTGAAGGCAGGAATCACAGCCTTTCTGAATCTCCAGTGCCTGAAACAGTGTCTAGAACATTATCTGACAACAAGCTTGGTAAATACTTCCTTAAGTAAATGCCTGAGTTGGCACATCTGGGGAACAGGTTGGGAGAAATTGTAGGAGAGGCAGATGGGACGTGAATGTAGAAGGAAGGACTCATGGATCACTGCAAGGATTGGTTCTTAAAAGCAATAGGGAGCCATGGGAAGTTGTTTCCCAGCAGAAGAGAGACGGCCATTAGATCTGCCCTGTGTATTAATGTAAATGTCTAAATCTGTGAATTGTCCCCTGAGCAGGAAAACCTGATTGCTTTTAAATACATTTGGAAAGACCCTCAGTTTTACTCATGATAAAGGGAAAAGGAACTTAAACTACAGAGAGAGATTGTTCACCTCAGATTGGCAGAGGTCAGAGACTTGTTACCTGCTGTGTTTTGTGAAGTAATTGCCTTTGTACCTTATGAGCTGGGGTATGAACTGATGTTCCCCATTTGGAGGGCAGTGTCTGTCTAAATGTTACTGTATGCCCCCTTTGACCTGGCAGGTTCATTTTTTGGAAGTTTGTATATATATGAGACAGAGTTTCATTATGTTGCCCAGGGTGGTCTCAAACTCCTGGGCTCGTGGGATCCTCCTACCTGGGCCTCCCAAAGTGCCGGAGTTACAGATGGGAGCCACCACACCTGGCCGAGAAAGTGATCTTACCCACACTCTTGTTTGAGTGTGAAATAAGGCTCCTACCAGGCTGTTTATTCAATGCTGCATTGTTAGTAAGAGCAACAGCAATGCCAAGTCCCCAGGAGACAGATGGATGTCAAGTTCATCCCTACAATAGAATACAAAGCAGCCATAACAAAGAGCGAGGAGACCGTTCATGTATACTGAGGAATGATCTTTAAAATCTGTGATTAAGAGAAAAAAGCAAAAGTATAGAACATTATGTAATGTATGCTTCTTTCCATTTGATAACAGAAGATATATATTTACTTTTGTTATTTTTGTGTAAAATATTTTGTGAAAGAAGACATAAGAAACCCATGATCATTGCCTCTAGAGAGAGGAACTGAGGGGAGGGGCTTAGGGAATGGAATGAGAAGACTTGTCCCTTTTACCTTTTTGTTCAAAAGAAATATCAAGAATAAAACACATCTATGTTACTGATAAAGATCAGTTTCCCAAGCCTGTGTGCGGTGGTTCACACCTGGGATCCCAGCACTGTGGGAGGCCAAGGCGAGTGGATCGCTTGAGCTCAGGAGTTTGGCACCAGCCTGGGCAACATGGCAAAACCCCATTTCTACTAAAAATACAAAATTAGCTGGGTATGGTGGTGTGTGCCTGTGGTCCTAGCTGCTCAGGAGGCTGAGGTGGGAGGATTGCTGGAGACCGGGAGGTCAAGGCTGCAGTGAGCTATGATTGCGCCACTGCATTCCAGCCTGAGCAACAGAGTGAGACCTTGTGTCCAACAAAAAAAAAAAGTTTAGTTTTTAATATTAGCTAAGTAAACAAAAAAGCAAGCTATAGAACAGAGTATCATGGTGCCTTTTGGGGCAACAAAATAGGTTGTATCTGGAATATATCTGGAAGAATGTAAGATGTTAGCAATGGTAGCTTGCCTGTGGGGTAGGAATGGGGGGCTTAGTTTGGGGAGAAAGACATATTTTTCACTGTACACCTTTTTGAGTAATTTGAAAGAGTTTTAGCACACAAATATATTACCTATTAAAAATAATCACAAAGAGAGGGAGACATGGGTGGATGCATGGATGGATGGTTGAGTGGGTAGATGGATACGTAGACAGGTGAATGGATTGGTTGGTGGATGGGTGAACTGGTGGGTGGGTGGATGGATTGATGGATGAATGAATTGGTAGGTGGGTAGGGTGGATGGGTGAATTGGTGAATGGGTAGGTGGATGGATGAATGAATTGGTGGGTGGGTGGATGGATGGATGAACTGGTGGGTGGGTGGATGGATTGATAGGTGAATGAATTGGTAGGTGGGTAGGGTGGATGGATGAATTGGTGGATGGGTAGGTGGATGGATGAATGAATTGGTGGGTTGGTGGATGGGTGGATGAATTGGTAGGTGGGTAGGTGAATGGATGAATGGGTTGGGGGGTGAATGGATGGATGCATTGGTGGGTGGATGGATGGATGGATGGATGGCTTCATGGTTGGGTGATAAATATATTCATGGGTATACATATGGATGTGTACATAGATAATTCTCTGGCTATGGTGGGGAGGACTGGCTGTAGTAGGGAGGACTCAGTAGGACCAGGAGAGTCTGGAGGCAGGAAAGAGTTAGGAAGCAATTGCAGCAGTCCTGGCAGGGAATAATTTGGGGCTAGGATCAGGTCAATTAAATGTTTAACATTGGAACTATGTCTCTTGTATACATAACTGCATATATCAAGTCTTGATATTATTTTCTTTCTAGCAGGGCAAATTCCTTTGGAATGAGCTTTTACTGGCAACTGCTCAGAAGCTGTTCTGTATATAATGACCACCAACAGTTTAATCCTTTTTTCACCCATCACCTTAGGAATTAACAGTAGTGTGAAATAAATTAAAATAATCAGTCTTTGAGATGTCTTGCCTGCTCCACGATCAACTTCTTCTTTACAAGGCTGTGTTCCAAATCTGCCAGGCCAAAAAGACGTGAACTTTGTCCTTTTTAGGGTTTGTGTCTTGATGTTTCCTAGCTAAATCTCTGTGTGTGTGTGTTGGCCTTGTAAGGTTTACTTTTTTTTTTTGAGATGGAGACTCACTATGTTGCCTGGGCTGGCGTGCAGTGGTGCCATCTTGGCTCACTACAACCTCTGCCTCCTGGGTTCAGATGACTCTCCTGCCTGAGCCTCCCGAGTAGCTGGGATCACGGACGTGCACTACCATGCCCGGGTAATTTTTATGTTTTTAGTAGAGATGGGGGTTTCACTATGTTGGCCAGGCTTGTTTCAAACTCCTCACCACCTGCCTAGGCCTCCCAAAGTGCTGGGATTATAGGCATGAGCCACCGCGCCCAACCTAATAACTAGATCTCTTTAATTATTGGAACGTGTATATTTTGATCAGATTGACACATTTTTTTTTAAAGTGAAGCGATCTTATTTCCTTCATTTCTCATTTTTAACTTTTTTTTTTTTTTGACATGGCTTTAGAGCTGTGTAGAGCTGTAAGGGTGTGGATTCCTTGACATTCCATGGGGTCTCAGGTGGTCGTGGGAGGGCTGTTGGAATCAGAGCTACTTGGAGGGTGCATAGGCCGGTTGGATGGGAAGCCTGGGAGAAGTGGGCTTTTTGGGGACTGCAGCCAACTGGACAACTGGGTCCAATCTAAAGACTGGCCCCTCCCAGCTCCTGGTGATGGTCATATACCAGGAATAGGGGCCCAGCGCCACCAGATTTTCTGATTTTTTTTGTTTGTTTGTTTTTTAAGACATAGTCTTGCTCTGTCGCCAGGCTGGAGTGCAGTGGCACGATACTGGCTCACTGCAACCTCGGCCTCCCAGGTTCAAGTGATTCCCCTGCCTCAGCCTCCTGAGTAGCTGGGACTACAGGCATGCGCCACCATGCCTGGCTAATTTTTTGTATTTTAGTAGAGATGAGGTTTTACCATGTTGGCCAGGATGGCCTTGATCTCCTGACCTCGTGATCCTCCTGCCTCGGTCTCCCAAAGTGCTGGGATGACAGGCGTGAACCACCACGCCCAGAAGATTTTCTGATTTTTAAAGTTATGCCAGAGACTGGGCGCAGTGGCTCAGGCCTGTCATTCCAACACTTTGGGAGGCCGAGGGTGGCAGATCACCTGAGGTTTAGGACTTCGAGACCAGACTGGCCAACATGGTAAACCCTTGTCTCTACTAAAAATTCAAAAAAAATTAGCCGAGCGGGGTGGCACGTGACTGTAGTCCTAGCTACTTAGGAGGTTGAGGCAGGAAAATCACTTGAACCCAAGAAGCAGAGGTTGCAGTGAGCCAAGATCGCTTGAACCCGGGAAGCGGAGATTGCAGTGAGCTGAGATCACGCCACTGCATTCTAGTCTGGGTGACAAAGCAAGAGTCTGTCAGAAAAATAAAAATAAAATAAAAAGCCGGAAATCAAAATTTAAATGTTGGAATCTAATCTAATCTTTTTTTTTTTTTTTTTTAAATAAAAAGTATGCCTAAAACAATAGCAATAATAACAAGCCATCTATGAGCCAAACTTTGGGTGGGGAAACCTGTTTTGTACCTCTTATCCAATCTAACTGTGGTGGAGACAGGAAATTGAGATCCCGAAAAGGGCAGTGAGTTTTCTCAAAGTTGTTTAGTCAGTTGCCAGATTATGGCTTGAATTAAATTTAAATGCTTCAGCTGGGCATGGTGGTGCATACCTGTAGTGTAGCTGCTTGGGAGGCAAAGGTGCGAGGATTGCTTGAACCCAAAAGTTCAAGGCACAGGGAGCTGTGATCTTGCCACCACACTTAAGCCTGGGCAACAGAGCAAGACCTCATTTCAAAAAC